>NW_009798332.1:236275-275136 GCF_000520075.1 Aphanomyces astaci | reverse complement strand
AAGGTATTTCGTGATTTCCTCATATGTGAGTTTAATTAACCAATCACATTGCTAATAGTCACACGTGTCCAGAAATTCTCATAACGCACTGTCTGCCGAAGTGGATCTCGCTGTGTAACATACTCTATATTCAATTCAGCAAATCTCATGTGTCCTTCAGCAGAAAATATGTGCGATTCAGCAATTCTTATGTGGCTCTCAGCAATTCCTATGTGGTCCTCAGCAATTCTTATGTGGCAATATTTTATCCTCTCCGGGCAAGTGTACGTTGTACACAACTTAGACGATTTGGTGCGGGAAAGATATTTCCGCCCAGGGTGCAGCGCACTCGCCGAGCAGTTCCTGTATGCAACTGAGTTGGATACGTGCGAACACCCCTCAGCACACCGAGCTAGTTGCCCCGTTGACGAGGTTGATGGATATCACGACCAAAGCGACCGACTCCCGAAAGAAAACCGGATACTTTAACCGGATTTTTCGAGGCCTTAAAATAATCTCCCCACGCTTGTCAGCGCCGTCGTTGAAGTTCTTGCGTGTCTTGCCTTTCTTCTCATCGCCAATACGAAGGGGGCAGGTTGCCTTCATGTGGCTAGTGCCATTGATATTCGCATTGCCATGGCAGTAGAAGCATTCAGAGTAGGACGATACTTTAGTCTACTTCACCTCATCGACCTTAGGTTAACGGCAGTATGGCGCTTTCTTTCGCCCATCACAGTCCACTTCGACAGTTTGCTACTCTTGCTGCTTAAGATTTGCTTGAGCATTAGCTTCAATGACAGACAGCTTAAACCCGTCATGCATTTGAATCACATTTTACCCAAAATACACCGATGGAAACGCGGCAACTAGTGCTTGCGAAATTTGGTGATCCGAGATCGCTATCTCCCCCTTAATTTTCCTCGCGAAAGTTCATTCAATTGGTTCTGCAAAGTACACATCCGTTTCATAACTCCATCACACTGTTGAACGGTTTAGTTGGTAGTGAGATGGACTCGCTGTAGCGGGTACTTATGGCACTCAGAGATTACTGTCCGTACTCCCACTCTAGCATCGCCCACACTTCATGAAGATGAAGCGTCAGGTTGTTGGTAGTCCCTTGTAACTGTACTAAAAAGTCCACCGGTAACATTTACCAAACTGTCCTCTAATAAAAGTTTCTTTCATTTTAACACAATACAACATATTGTTCTTTTCAAACTCTGGTGCTTCGTTAGGCCCAACCCATGATTCGTCGCGAGGGCGTTGGGTCGACCACCGGGCGGGAATTGGAGCCAATCGGCGTACGCCATGAGATAGGGTAGGAGGAGTGAATTGAGGCAATTCATTGGCTAAAATTAGAGCATACAAACACTAAATGCTAAATGGGATTCTAATCTGATCATATTCATCGGTAGATTCGTGAAAAACGGGCTCATATCGGTTTTACCCCCCGCAGGACTATATGGGAATTCTTAAATCGCCCCGATCCGAATGTCCGCGAAATGACCCCAATGACAAAAAGTCGGATTTTCCTCACAAAACAATCGATAATTATCACCCTATTATTATGCACTTTCCTGGGCTGAGTCAATGGACGATCCGATCTTGCCGCATTAACACCTGATGCGCGTAGGCCTCGTATGCGAGTCTCTCCGTATCCCCAGCACACACGCACACCGAATGTACACACATACATCTCAATTACACCAACTAGACGCCCGCGCTACCGCAACGTGGGACTACACATCGTCGTACTGCCCATGCAGTTGTGGAAAACTGAGTTTGATGTCCAATTTCTGCCCAAATCTTAGAAATTCTATCCAATCATATCATCGCGGCTGTTTGTTGGCGACTTTCACAATGGCTTACAGTTGGCTAGTTTAACCGGAAAGCACAATAGCTTCACATGTTACCAGAGTTCAACTTGATATGTAGTAAGGTCGCCATAGTGTTCGCATGGCTTGAATGTGTTAACTTGTCCTGCAAAGTTGGAGGTTTTTCATCCTGAATATTTAGAACTTATTTTATTATACTATTTCTATTATGGGCGGAAGTTAAGTTGACTGGCTAGCACACTTCACACCTCACATTCAAATGGTTGACGTCGACCCACCCAAGGGAGCAGATGGTCGGCCCCCCAGGTGTCTGTCGATGCCGCCCATGCTGAAGTCGAGCTCTTTGACATGTCGGACGTCGCGGACTTTTCGAGGTGCTCTGTCCTGAAGGCCACTGTCGACGAATAACATGTGTGGCCTGGTGTATGGACGTTGGTATATCACCCAACGCTATGACGTGTCCTAAGTGCCCCTATGCAGCGGCGTTTGATGCGGCGAAGAAGCGATAATGATGCCGTGCTTGTGAAGGTCACGGGAACGTCAAGATTGGTGTTCGAACAGGTTCGTGGTTCCAACGCTGCACACTTTCTATGGAGACGACCTGTGTCTGCCGTTGTCACTGAAGAAGAACTGACAGTGGAGACTGGGGTCGACGTGCAATGTCGGCTTGACAGTATTTCCACCAATAGAAAAAGGTTTGTGATATGTTGCTGCTATGAATACCGCCTCATCCAATAGGATTTTCGGAAAAAATACTGACCAATCTGAGTTTAATCATTTGTCGGTAATCCAATCACGCGGTCGAATTTTGTCGGTTTTGTGTCGTTTCTGTCTTATATGTTGTAACGGTTCCCATATATTAAGAGTTGTGTTCCCGGTCGCACTTTTTCCCGGCTCTCTGTACAATCGAGGCGGGGCTCATCTTTCGGCTCTTATCAGTTTTATTCCCGTAGGACGATATAGCATTAATAGTTACACGTTAACAGTGGTCGCGGGCGTCGGGTGGGCCAGTGGCTAAGGTAACATGCAAATATACATTTTGAGAGGATTAGACTGACGAGGATTTGCAACAATTAATTATGCTTTCAATTGTACCTCGTGAAATCAATTGAATGTATTTAGAAAGTTTTAAAACTTCAATAGCCTGTTTATGGTCAGTTTTTCTTTCATTTTCAATTGCATCTCACAAGATATTAATATTTTAAGTTTTGAACATTAATCCTAATAAAGGTTATTTTAATGGAGCTGAGATCTACTATATATTAATACGTACTACTCTGTCCAACAAGAATGGTCATATTTGCTTTTGGCTCAAATGCATTTTGCGCAAATTAACAAGTAATCATTAGCTTCCCATGTTACCAGAAATCAACTTGACCTCCAGCGAGGCTGCCACAGTGTTGGCATGGCTTGAATGTGTTAACTTGTCCTGCAAGGTGTCGACAAGGCAACCAAGTTGCCGGTTTTATATCCTGAATATTTAGGACGCATTATATTATACTATTTCTATTATGGGTATACAAACTACACGTATGTATTAAAATTACAGTTGCATACAAAAAGTACTTAATAAGTAAAATAATATGAAATGCGGATATGTGTATAACATAGTGCATGTACATGTACCATAATAAATAAATATAAAATGCAGATATAACAACAAATACCCGCCATCTTCCGTTATTTATCCAACCCTATTTGTTATAATATTCCTAAGCCAGTAATTAAATTGTCCTTATTCCGAATTACATGATAAAACTACTGTTCCCTTTTCATTGTCAGAGCCAAGTTCGGTGTCGCTTCCAGGCAAATCACGAGAAAAGTATTCTCCAAAGCCAAAACCATACTTAATCTCACCTTTCTCTTTGACATGTACGCCTTCCCAGCGGCTCTCTTCGTGTTGATGATCTTTGTGCCGCTTGCGTTGAGTCGATTGATGTACTGGGCATTGGCATCACCATCTTCTGCACGCAGGGGGTGGAGACGGACATGGACGTTGGTTGGTCAGGGCCAAACACCCTAGGAACGTGATGTTGTAGCTCTTGCGGCTCCAACGGTAGTATCGCTACATGTGGCCAAGAGCTCTTCAACCGACCAAATAGTTCTGAACGATGACACGATCGCTGGCAATATGGTCATTCTTCGCTTGCTCCGCAAAGGTGAGCATGCCACCTGTCGCCTTCTTCAACGGCAGCACCACCCGGACGTTGTGCTGAATATCTTGGTAGCCTTTTTCAGTCAGAACTGCGCATTGCTCCATGCCGAGCTCCGAGGCCTTAAGCGTCGTCTCGCCGGTGCGCTTTGCCAAGTTGGGCAGGTGAGAGTCGATGTTCTCGTTGAAGATTGTCTTGTCCGACATGCTGCCCTTGTAGAATTTAGTGCAGTCGATCGCGAAGCCATTCGGTACCACGGACACTTCGACCTCGTGTCCATACAGGGAGTGATTGCCGCTGAAGTACAGCTTCTTCTCTTCATATTCGCCGGTCGGTACATTCGTTTGCTGGAACGTGACGTCCATGGCGTACCGAGCAGCCGGGAAGTTCTTGAACCGAAACCCCGACTCCACAAGGCCTGCATTGGTCACTTCTGCTAGACAGTTGTGACAAACGTTCGCATGAGGTATAGGTGGAGAACGATCAGGAAGGACATGACGCGCTTCTCGAAGGTCGTCTGCTTTTGCTTGAATACGGCCGCAACTACTTTCTAAGTACCGCAGTGCTTTAACGACGTGAACAGCATCAGGAGCAGGTCTCGAGCAGATACCGCCGACTTTGTCCAGAGTCGACATTCCAATGGCGGATGACGTACTGACACACCTTTGTCCAAATGAGGTTGACCTCAGACGGCGAGAAGTTTGTCTTGCTTACAAGCACGTCCCCGACCGAGTCCATGTCGACGGCCACCAACGCAAGCCATTGGGCGGTCGTACCTCCAACGCCGGTTACCACGCGACCCATCGGCGGGCCGGGGTCCGTGTTACCACTGCCAGCTGGTGCCCGCCCAGACCAATTCCGGTAAACCGGCATTGCGCCACCAACCAATCGTAAGTCTCTTCAACAATATCGCCAGCGTCACTGTCCCACGGGCGAGCATTAGGTGACCTCGGTACCGCATGTTGGCCGCGTGATTGGCAACGAACCCATCCCAAAGCGCCAACGCATGCACCACCACCATCACCGGCCATGACGCCGACACCGACGCCACCGGGCCCACGGCTGTCCCACGACATGGACACTAACGCACCGCCTGCACCAACCCCACAGACCGCACTATCTGCAACCGAGAAGAGCTCGCAGATGCCCTGGGAAATATGCACAAGCACAGAGCTAAGGCCCGCTACCGTCGTGATGGTCAACGTTCCGTGAAGCTGGCGAAATTTATGCTAGGCGATTTTGTTTTGGTGGCCCGGGCTCTCCAGCATCCGGGAAAGCTAACGTTGCGTTGGAAGGGACCTTTCCGGGTCGTGAAGGTGGTCTCCGACTACCTGATGGAAGTCCAGCAGCTGGTGCCTCCGGGAGCGACGTCCCTGCACCATGCGTGCCGGCTCCGCCTGTACTGTGAAGGCGGACGTGAAGTCAATGAAGATTTGCAGGCCCAAATCGCGTTCGGCGATGAAGGTTTTTACGTGGAAGACATCCGGGACCTGCGTCTGCGAGATGGGGTCTGGGAAGTCCTGATCAAGTGGCTTGGCCTGGATGATCTGGAGTCGTCCTGGGAGCCGGCCCTATCGATCTATGATGACGTTCCCGTGCTATTCCGTCGCTGGGCCAAGGCCCGGAGCAACGAAGACGGCGTGAGCGAAATGATTGACGATCTCACGACTGCATGTGGCCACCCAATGTAGGGGGAAGTGTTCTCGCGAACTCCTCTAATGTTATGAATTAATATTCACTTTCATAAGTCATAGTTGTGAAGACTGCAAGGGCGGACCAGTGCTTCGTTCTTGAGAGTTTAGTTGAAGCACAAGTTACCGCACCAACCGACTCGCTGATACAACTCCCCCACCACGGTATTTATGGCTGCTGAGCAGTGTCCGAGACTTCGTGGCTTTGGTTGGCGTATGTGGCGCATGAGGCGTCTGCTGAGGAATCGCTCCTTGATGGACAGCACGACCTTGTTCACCGCGTAGTCACGGTACGTCTTCGCATCCACATTGACTGACGCAGTGACCATCTTTCGTGCAGGTCGATTACAGGAGTTTCATCAGGCCCGTTTTTGCTCAAAGAAGGGCCGTCAAAACCTGCTTCAAGCCGAGGACGAGCCACATCAGCCAACAGCATGACCATCGGGATGAAACGCTTGGACTTGCAAGCACAGCGATCATAATCACCCTTCGTCACGTACGTCTTCCCGCTATCCTTGTCTGCATTGAACCATTTGTCGTCGAGATACGCCATATCCTACATGTCAGAAATATTGTAGGGTGCCGGCACTGACTGAGAGGGCTGTGAGTTCAGCTTCGATGGCCGCATCGCCCATGCGATTGCTCAGGTTATCATTCATGCATTCCATCTGAATGTTCACGTATGCACCACAGAATGCAAGTCGCTCAAATTTGCTGGCATCCTTCTCAGTCGGGACGATCGACGGTTGATCGTCCAAGACTTCAATTGGCGGCAAAGTGTGGTCACCGATATCCCAATAGCGTTGGCCATGTCGCGCATAGTGCTGCGATCGCGTGCTGGTACGCTGCCGACGATATCGGTGACCTCGTGGGCGGTGTAGCGAGGCTTTGGACCTACATACCCTTTCTTCTTGGATGCCAGTGACCCGCTCTTGAAGTAGCGCCATATCTTGCGGACTGTGGCGCGGCCAACTTGCGAATTGCTGTGGCTTCAATGGAATCGCGCACGACGTCCATCTTCATGCCTGGTGTGAGTTTACGTGTTGCGCGCGGGGCAGGGCTCATGGCGGCAAATTCAAATTTCGACACAGCTACTTTTACGTCGTGAAAATTTGAACTTCTTTCGAGCTCAAAATCGGTTGATCACTGATCCGTCACGTTATTAATAACGTTAGTTTATTGATTTCGATTTCGACCCCCAAAATCTGGTTTTTGCCCCTTGGTGCCAATAATGGACGCTACCTCTATTTTCTTATTGTCGAATTTTCTGGATGTCACGCGTGGAAACCCGATACAGTACCGAGGAAGTATAACGTTAATGCTGTATCCTCGTTTTCCCTCAGCTCCTTTGTATAAATAGAAATCAGGGTGAAACCATCGACTTCAATAATGGTCGTGAACAGTCTTTTCTGGCGCCACCAGTGTTCAAGTTTTGTTACAAGGCAACATGCATCTGCCGCAGCACTGGTTAAGGGACACCCTCGGTGCTGCCTACGTTGTGGCGTCCACGGGCCTCGGCTTCGTTGGTCTCGGGCTCTTGCAGCCGTTCGTGGCCAATGATTATTTGTGGGCCGCCTTCAACGACTCGATGCCTGTGGTCACGGGGCTCCTTAACCTCGAACTCACCGTGCCAACCGACGGCTTCGATCTCTTCGGTGCCACATACCTAGCTACTGACCCTTCCCTGGGCGTGCAGGCAGCGTATGGACGGAAGATCATGTTGCAACAGTGGACGCAGCTGGACGTCCCCATCACAGCGCTTCGTACCATGAACGCTGCGGACGTGAGCAGCCTCATCACGATCTACTGCTGGGCGGATCTGGAGCGCCGGTGGGAGCTTGCTTTTACATCGCAGCGGCAGGCGCGGTGTGTCGAGACCATGTCCACGAACGCAGCCGTGTACCTTGAAGCCGTCTTGCGTAACGTTGACTTGCCCGGGTGGCTGGCGATGAACAGGGTAAGCTTTATGGTGCACATTGGCCAGCCCATCGTCGACTCCGGTGCCGCAGGAGAAGCGTGGCTCTCCACACTCCTCCAACACGACGTTCTCTCCGTGGAGGCAGAAGCAATGGTGTGGATGACACACGGCCTCGTGGAATTCCAGCTCCAGTTTTCCAATTGGTACAGATACGGCGTCTCGGAGACGCTTGTCATCGAGAACGCCCTCGGCATGACTTGGGCATACCCGATCAATACGGTTTCGGTCGTGGCCTACTACAACCCGAGTTGCATGCTGTTGAACAACCTCTTACTGACCGCCTTGGCAGCCATCGGCGCTGACCAGAGCCTCGTGCGCAACACGCCCACCTCCTCAAACACGACGGCGTCCTTGATCGAGATTTTCATCACAGGCTTCGATTTGAGCCCGCTCAACCTCCTTCTGCACGACAGCATAGGTGGTATGAGCAACATCGACGCGTGGTGGGTGTCGCCGCCCAGTCAGCTCATGTCCACCGTTGGGTACTTTCGATCGCTTGTGCTGCATCACATTGCCACCGACGCCAAATTTGCCGCCGCCGTCGCCGCGATCGCAGCAGTGGCTATCCAAGTCACGCCGCACCAATGGGCCGATCCGTCGCTCCGGTTTTACGGCGGCAACTTCCTCTGCTCGGACGCGCCACTACTGCCGACGGTGCAAGAGTCGTTTGGGTTCTACTCGATCTGCGGTGCCATAAGTCCACTCTCGGTGCAGTGGCACCCGTGGAACGCCCTCTTTGCTTTCGCCATGCTACGGCCGACAAATGACAGCATATGTGACCTGGGAGCGTCGCCGGTGCAGGTCCAAACTTGTCGCGCTATCTTTACTGCCACGTTGACGACGTTCCAGTTGTTTCCACCGATGGAGATGACGCCACCGACGGCACCTGTCCTGCAGCAGATCGGGTACAGCCAAGTCGTAAGCAACCAATCCAACTTGATACTACAGATGCAGCATCTCCTCGACCCTACCTACGCATTTTTTGGGTGGATGAGCCTCTACGACTGGGCCATGAACCAGCGCGAAGTGATCGCCATTGTCGGTGACGTGTCGACGATCACAGTCATGTCCCCGCTGTATCCATCGGTGTCTCAACACCCGATCACTGCAGTCGCTGCGCTTGGACCGTACCTCTGGAGCTTAGCAGCTGTTGCTTCCGTGGTCCTAACATTGGTAATGGTGCTTGTCCTCGGCATTTGGAGCTGGAACCGACCCTGTGGCACGCACTGGTTCCTCTTTCCCCGCCTTGTCAGTTCAGTGTGGCTGAGCCGAAGCATTCTCGTCACGCGCAGTCTCATCGCCACGGGTGTCCTCGCTACCGCTCCGATGATCACCCACTCCACCCACGGCACACTTGCAGTGACATCAGCACCACGAAGCCCATGGGTGTCCCTCGTCTTGGCTAACGAAGCGACGTGGTTGGTTTACGTCTTGCAAGAGATCCTCGCTCCTCTTGTCCGCGGTCACCAAGCCGCTCCGATCATTGCATGGATCGCCGTGGCCATCTTGGACATTGCGGCACCGGTCACTGTGGACATGACCGTCTCCCACGAGTGCACGATTCCAGACATTATCCGCCGAGTGGAGTGCACGATCGGCACTATCCGCATCGGGAGCTTCCCTCGCACCGCCACGATCGTTGTTATCCTGGTCGCAGCTTCGCTTTTGGTTCAACCCCACCGCACACGTGGGCGCTGGAACTTACTTTTGCCAGGGACAGCGGCAGCTTACTTGACGTCGACCGTCGACCTCGACTGTGCCACGGCTGCCATGTGCGGAGTCTTCGTCGCCAGTCACGACTTTCTTTTTGACATCAAGCTCTGGTTGCGGAAGCCCCAATTCACAACAGGTGTCCCTGACACGAATGATGCCCGACCTAACACTGTAGGCAAGCTCAGGTCGCTGCAATCCACGTTTATCGACAAATGGTTGCACAGGAGCAACGTTTTGCCCAGCACGATATCTGTAACTGAGATTGAACCCTCGAATTCACAGACCCCCGTAAACTTTGCTGTTAAGCAAGGATCACAATCATCACAGGTACGAAGGCAGCGGCGACTGCGGGCGTGCATCTTCGTCGCCGGCATCGGGTACCTCGGTGTCACGTTGGGCAGCAACCTCGTCTATGTGAGCGTCATCCAAGAAGCCCTTTCGAACGACTTTGGATGGGCTGACTTCAACACCACGGGCCACTACATGTTCCTCGCCAACCTCTTCAACGACCAACTCAACTTGGGCACTGCGACCACCTCCGACTTGGCCGTGGCTTCTCCCAAGTACGGTGACTTTCGACAGCTCTACGACGGGACGAGTACTACTGTGATGTGGTACGAGGGCGCTGTCCGGCGTCTGCTCTACGATCCCGAACGCATCGTCCTCACGGAAGTGATCGTTGGCTTGAGGAGCATGGACCCGTGCCAGCTGCCGTGGATGTTCACGCAGTACTGCTGGCTCGACTTTGGCCAGCAGTGGGAAATGGCCAGCAGCGGCATGCGACAGCAGCGCTGTACCCGCCAACAAGCCAACGGTGCCGTGTACGTCGAGGCGGCGTTGCGCAATGTCAACGACTGGGCGGCGTGGCAGATTTGTTGGGGTGCCTCGTTCGACGTGGCCGTCCGGGAGCAGTTGGCAATCTCCAAGCCAGGCCAAGCTTGGCTTGCAACGACCACGGGGCTTCGTGGCTCCGTTGATGCCGAAGTCGCCTACTGGAGTGACAATGGGATCTCGACGTTTGTGCTTCAGTGGCAAAACTTCAAAACAACTGCGTTATCAGACGCCTTTGTCATCACGACGGCTTTGGGCATGCAGTACACGATGTCAACAAGCTCTGCCCCCGGTGCTATGCACCTCGACGCCCAGACGTCCCTTCGGATGTACTGGTCGTGGGCCAACGACCTCCTCGCTGTCGCCGACAACTCGTCTGCGATCGGTGGCTACAGCCTCCTTCGCGGCAGCGCAAACTTTGCTTTTGCCAACACGACGAGCCAGGCGCTCTTGCAGATGTCCCAGCAACTCCCATCACCGCTCACTGCCGGATTTACCCTCGTGACTCAAGCCGTTGGTCCGTTTGGCGTCGTGGATACCATCTACGTCCCGTGCCCACCGGCGCTGCTGGCGTACTACGGCAGCTTGAAGCACGAGTTGGCAGCCTTGCTGTTGACCAACACGACTGCCCAGGCCGCGTACTTGGCCCTGGCGCCACCGCTTTACATTGGCGACATCGTGCCCGGTGTGTTAACCACTGCCAATGTTTTGGTCACAGGGGGCAACCTCATGTGCGACGACGACTCATTCGCGTCGCAACTAACGCTCAATGTGTACGCGAGCTTCGGCACCTCGTATCTGTGTCCAACGCAGATCCCGGAGTATCTCACGCCGACGGTGTTCGAGATCGCACTCGCGATGCATGCATTCAACAGTAGCCATACGGTGACGACGCCCGACCTAGAGGCCGTCGTAGCCCTCGACCCCTTCGCAACGGCGGTGTCCGTGCCCGCGTACGGCGCCTTTTACTCGTTTCTCGACGACAACGTGGAGTCCCTACCCGCATGGACTGTCGCGCAATCGGCGTGGGTAGCCGTGAACGCAGCGAACATCTCGTTGGTTCAGTTTATCCTCGCCAACGGCACGACTCGGATGTTGTATCAAACACCGTTGTTCGTGCCATCGCAGCCGTACTGGACTTTCTACGCGTGGTGTCTCGTGTACGAGTGGGCCGCGGGGATCCGCGAAGTCGTGTCCTTCCAAGGCGACGTCGGCACTGTCACCACCATGTCTGCCATCATTGGACAGCTGTCCGTTCCCCTCGACACGGCCCTCGTAGCCAACAAAATCGCGATGGTTTTCCTCGGGTCGGTTTACTACGTCACGTACGTAATCATCGCCGTCACAATCGTGGCCATGGGCTACACACTCGTCTCCCGCGGCCGCATTGAAAGCCTCAACCTCTTTGAATTGAATCGGATCGTGGGTCATGTCTGGGTCGGCCGCCCGCTCCTGATCCTCCGCAGTGTGACCGCTCTCTGGCTCCTCAACACGAAGCCGTTGGTTTTGAGCAAAGTCGGACTCGGCACACACCTCACAGCGCCACCCGTGGCCTGGTACAAATCGATTCTCGCTGCGTCCGAGCTCACGTGGGTCGTCTACATCCTCAACGACGTCTTTAGTTGTTTCACGCAGCAGCACACGGCAACGTACGCGGCTGCTAGCTCAGTGTGCGTCTGCTTCATCACAACCGTGTGGACACTGGTGTCGCCCCACAGCTGCACCGTCACCCTCGATCGGACGTGCGCATACGTCAATATGGACGGCGGGATGGATTGTACCAGCGGTGTCATCGCCGTGGGCAGTGTGACTCGCATCTGGGCCGACTTAGCCATCGTGCTGGGTTGCGTCGTCTTGTGCGCCACTATCGACATGAAATGCCGACCGGGCGTCCCGCCCTTGTTGATCCCGACGCTTCTGCTGAACGCGTCGAGCTACTACATGTTGGACTTTACCCACTGGCGCAAAGGCAGCGACTTCTTCTTGGACCAGACGTCTGGCGTCCTCTCGGGCTTGCTCACGCTGCACTGGAAGGGCACGCTTTATATCTTCGACGTCAAGAATTGGCGGTTCGTGTCGCTCGTGGTTGATGCGAGTGACGAATCTATGGCATCGTCGATCCCGCTCAGCCGCATTGGATGACTTTCTAGGCCAGGCGCCGAAAATACTCCTCGATGGATTAGCCTTTGATGCTCTGCAAATACCTATATTATATATTATTATTTGTGTCTATCCGTCTAAGTTAGTGACTGTAAGTTAGACCTCTTGGTCATATACTGCGTTTCTAGTAAGGTATGCATTTATATTCTATGTATATCGGCAGTAGTTGTATACATTATGACAAAGTGAATGATTCATCATTAAATAAATCGATATTTATCGATCAAATGACTGCCGTATACCCCCCGCTTCAGTACCTATGAAAATGTCAGTGAAATCTGATCACAACCGGTACACGCCCAACCTGAACCATGAACATGTTCGTGATTGGCCGATATGTTCCAAACCGGTACAGGTCCAACCGGAGAATCATAGGTACTGAAGCGGGGGGTATATGGTAGTCCTAGGACGAAGTCCCGGGGCTACAGGGTTACGGAAAGAACATTTGCTTGAACTTGGCTGAACGGTATCCAGATTTCTTGAACGTTTTCCCATAGTTTCCGTGTGTGCTTACATGCCGATTTCGTGTGGCATGTGCTTTGATTGGTTCATTGGCCAAAGATAAAATTATGAGTGGGTACAATATGTCTCGCAAACCCGAACACGATGAAAATATTTTGCCACCTCGTTAGATTCTGTCCCGAGCCTGTTTCCGTCGGCAAGACCCCTCTTCCAAGGCCTCAAGGCTGGGACACCCCCGTTTCAGATACGATAAGTGCCGGAATACTCTGGGGTTGGTTGTGTACCCCAAGTGCTTGCCGGGCTACACTTCGTTTGGCTGTTGTATCTGTCGACCCCCCCCCCCGACTGCGGGTCCTTTGGCTTGGGCGCCCGGTTGGACTTGTCGTGTACCAAGAAAATCACGATTGGGAAGCCTAAGTTGGGCACGTGCGCTGCCAACGAAGATCTCGACGCAGGCCTGTGCTACCCCAAGTGCAAACCCAGCTACACGGGTGTCGGCCCAGTGTGCTGGGGCCTTCCTCCTCCCTCGTGGGTGCAGTGCGGCATGGGGGCCGCAAAATCCTCCGCCCTTTGCAGCATTGCCATCAAAGACCAAGTCGTTTCGGCGTTGGTGCTTGCATTCAACATTGCCACAAGGTTTACCTCCAGTTCGGCCAAGGTACTCCAAGCCCCGGCGAACGCGGCCCAGGTCTCCCAGGTGTCGAAGGCGTGGATGAAAGCCGCTCCGCAGTTCAAAACGAGCGAAATGTGGATGAAAGCCGAGCCGAATATTAAAGTGGGCAAAAAATTGTACAACGTTTTCAACGGAGCCTACACTGCGACAATGTCCGTCTATCATATCAAGAATGCCACATACGTCACCAACGAAGACTACGTACTGTACGTACCGCAGCCATCATTTTGTCCGTCGTCGACCCCACCGGCATCCGGGTGTCGTTGGGGCCTACACGTACATCACTTGCGACAAAATTGAAGAAGCCATAACATCCAGCAAGCATGGACAACTTCATTGAGTTCCGTCGCAGAAGATCACAAGCCCGCGCCTATGCACTGCGTTTTGGATGCCAAACCTCCAGTATAATGAAAGCTAATAATGTATGTGGAGGTGATCGGATCCATGTTTTGGATATTAACTAACGTTACAGTAAGAATTAGGGAGATTTCGGTGATAACTGCTCTTAGAGCATCTCCACCGCATCCCCAAATATGCCCCAACTCGATATCGGGACATCAGATGGGACATATCTTCCCCACCGGGTGTCCCAAAAACCCAATATTTTTCGAAATTAACCGCAAAATGGTCAAGGAGTAAGGCGCATGTTAATTAATGTGGGCTCGATGCAACGCATTCAATTGGTTAGAATGTAGAGCTATTAATAAGAGCATCTCCACACCGTTCCCAGTTATTTAATATAGGTTCCAGTCCTGTCTAAAGAGATTTCATAATAAAAATATATATAATATATATGTATATAGCGCCGCCCACGTGCAGCACGTCAAACTTCCGTCACGATCACATGCGTAGGCCATACGTTGTGGCCGCATTCAGCGGCCGAAAAGTGATTGAGGCCCGAGCCAGAGCCACGCTGGACGAACTGCACAGCGTCGGAGTCGCTCACTGTGACGTGCGGGCGGCCAACGTGTTTGTGCTCGGCGTCGTCAAAACAGTCATCTTGGACGACTTGCAGAACTGCCGCGAGTTGCACGAAGCGCCTCCAAAGGTCGCGTGCCGTCTCAACGACGAGCCTTGCCCCACGGCTCCCGCCTTTGACGAATACCGGTTTCGGGTGTTTGCGGAGAAGTTACCCTCGATATAGGCGAAGGATGCAAGTGATAGAACTTTCCTCCATTTTACATGCGATCGTGGTGAAGTTTAAAAGTTGATATATGTCACTTACACGAACGGGATTCAAAATATCTCGGTGTCGGGCTCCCTCGTTTTGCGAAAATCTTAACTTAAAACCGCAAAATATCACCAAAGTCCAAATCTTACGTGCCCTTCTATGTATGACCTGCCTCAAAGTAGCTTGAATAATGATCAAGGTTGGCAATTTGACCTTGTCTACTCTGTAGGAGTGCAATAGCTCTTAAACTTCCATTGTATATTAATACCGTAGTGTAAGAATAGCCTTGGATTCGAAGGACGTCATCTTGACGGCACTTATTTTAAGTGAAGTCGCACAGACGTCATCGCTTCGTGTCACTTCGCAATATTTCCATGATGAGCCGACGGTGGCCTTTTCTTGCAGTGCTCTGCACAGCTGTGTATGGTGTCGACTTTAAGCTTTACGGAGTCAACTACAACTCGCGTCAGGGACCTGACTGGGACCCGAATCGGTGCAAGTCCCAAGCCCAAGTGGACACAGACATGGTGGCCATCGCGACCGTGGCTTCCCGCGTGCGCATCTTCAGTCTGGTGGACTGCAACCAAGGTTTCATGGTCACAACGGCGGCCAAGAAGGCGGGGCTCGGCATCTGGCTCGGCATGTGGGTGTCCAACAACCAGTCGTCCTTGAACAACGAGCTGGCGGCACTGGACGCGCTCGTCACGAACAACGTTGTGGACAACTCCATCGAAGGCATTCACGTTGGCAGCGAAAGTTTGTACCGCAAGGACATCACCCCCGACCAGGTATATATATCTCACTACTCTAGCACTTCACATGTATTGTAGGCAATCAACTACTTTGCAGCAGTGAAGACGTACCTTGGCTCCAAGCAGCTGACGTTTCCCGTGTCCATCACAGACGTGCTGGACACGCTACTAGAGTACCCGCAGGTGATTTCTGCTGTGGATATCGTGATGGCCAACGCCTTTCCGTTTTGGGAGCAAGTCGACGTCGACGCGGCTGTCAATTCGTTCAAGACCAAGTTTAATACCCTGGTCGGCGCGGCGCACGGCAAGGAGGTCCTGATCGGGGAGACCGGCTGGCCTTCCGCCGGCGTTAACACCAAGGCGTCTGTGGCGAGTCCAATCAACCAAGCCGTACGTTTTTGCATTGCTCTGTAACTTGCTGAACAACGTGGTCTAGACGTACGTGGCCAACTTCGCAGCGTTTGCCGCCGCGGCCGAGTTGAAGTATTTCATGTTCACGGCCTTCGACGACCTGTGGAAGATTGCCCAAGAAGGGGTCATCGACACAGTGGAAGCGCATTTTGGACTGTTTGATGCTACCAGAAACCTCAAGCCGGAATTGGCGTACCTCACGACGGGTGGGTACACTCCGGTTGGCGGGGACGGGAACACCGCGGTGCGGTCTGGCTCATCCCCGACGCTTTTCCCTATTGCCGACGGCTCGGCGACCACCACGCAGGTTCCCCAAGCTCCAGCCCAGACTTCGCCTGCTGTACCGACTAATGTTCGACAGTGGTGGAGGTTGGCGCTTGGAATTGCGCTCGTACTGCTACTTTTGCCAGCATAATCCAAGGCGTAAACACGAATTTTGAATTTGCATATGGATTGCACAAGTCACTGTCAGTATCATCAGCGATCTTTAACATTATGCATCTTATTCTTTAAAATTGGATTCATAAAGATCTCAAATATCTTATGGTAGGTATCCTTCGATAATTTAACTTTAATGGTTGAGTTGTTGAAGGATAAGCAAGTTACAGTACATACTGTACTGTGCGATGCAAAAGGTTATAACCACTTGGTTTTTCTTGATTGTTTTGTGTTGACTCCGAATTAAATTAAGCTGAAAGGATGCATAGATTTGTATTTATAAAATACACATTTCTAGCTTTGAAGCATGTCAAAATTAGAAAATGTCAGTGAGGAATGAAAAAAATAAAGTTTTACCACCGATGCGAAAGCCTATAACCACTTCGAGAGCAGAACGGTTGAGACCCCAAAGCAAATGTATCCATGGATATTAAGCTCCTACCTCGAAGTAGTAGTTTAGAACTGAAGTTGCATTTCAACAAGAACGCGGCAGAATACATTCCACGAACATTGAAATTGAACATTTTAAGCCATGAATACATTGTATCATTTCAATCGCTCAACTCTCGAAATGGTTATAACCTTTCGCATCGGTGGTAAAACTTTATTTTTTTCATTCCTCACTGACATTTTCTAATTTTGACATGCTTCAAAGCTAGAAATGTGTATTTTATATATACAAATCTATGCATCCTTTCAGCTTAATTTAATTCACAGCCAGCAAAAAAACAATCAAGAAAAACCAAGTGGTTATAACCTTTTGCATCCCACTGTAGTAGCAGCACCCACTCTCCTTATCACTTTTTATGCCTACTTTAATCTTAAATTCACGACTACTACACATCTCAAACACTGGCAAATATCTGGCTTTGACGACCATGCACCGCCCAACAAGGAGGGCGATACAGCTCCAAATCAATTCCCCTATTGTTATCAAAACATGCGTGTTCGATTATTCGTGCAACTGAAATCAATCGGGCAGTTTTGCGTTTCGACCGCCGAAGATTTCCACATTCGTATGCTGCTGAACTAGCGAGTTAGCAGCTCCCAATCTCCTTAACACGTTTCGTTGCACTTTATCCTACTTTCATATTATATTCACAACTCGAGGCAAATCCTTCCTTTGACGACCATGGCACCGCCCAACAAGGCTATTGCAATCCCAAATCAATTCCCTTGTTGTTGCCAAAACATATAAATGTTCGTCAACCGAAATCAATTGGGAGTTTGGCGTTTCGACCGTCGAAGATTTCCGCATGCGTATGCTGAGCTTGCCCATCACTCTAGCTATCAGCCGTTTTTACTGTTGATAGACATGGAAGGTAGTAGAGTCATCATCGACACAGTCGACAATTTGCCACCAGCATGAGAGTACGTTGGGCCGTGCTGGTCGTGTCGGCGGTGTCGGGGAGCCAACTCGACTCGTTCACGTTCGAACACAGCGATGTGTTCAACACCCCCGAGGAGTTCCTCACCCAAGTGATGACGGACCGCGCCACGATCCTCTGGCCGTCTAATTCCACGTCGCCGCCGTACCAGTGCGAGACGACGCTGTTGTGGGACTATAATCCCCCCGAAGGGTGCATGGTGTGCTTGGAGCCTCCGACGCCTGTGGGTGTCTGCACGCCGTCGGGGCTTCAGATGGCGTACCGCGAAGTCATCAAGGTCAACACCAACAAGGTGCCGTGCACGGGGGACCCCGCGCGAGACACGATTCCAGAGATCGTGCCATGCAAGCCGATCGCGCGGCCGGGATGCGTCTGGGCGACGTACGAAATCACCAATTGGGACCAAGGCGCGCTAGAACCGTACGGCCTCGTGGGGGCGACGAGTACGCAGGTCCTGGAGGACAACCCGACGCTGCCGTGCACGTTGGAGCCGACGCGGAACGTCATCGTGGAGCGCCGAGTGGACTGCGTCTTCGACGTGTTCAGTGACTGGGGACCGTGCAACACGCAAACAAATCGGCAAGACCGCGACGTTCGCATCAAAAAGTGCCCCAGAGGGGGCGGCACCGCGTGCTTACACACCCGGGCCTGCACCACACCGACTAACGAGGCGTGTGTAGTGGGGCCATGGGGACCGTGGTCGAGTTGCTCGTTGGGCAGTGAGACACGCACTCGAAGCGTGATGACGCCTCGCAAAGGAACGGGGAAAGCCTGTCCGTCCAACCTGGTCGACAGCCGTCCGTGTGATGCCAAGGACTGCATCGTGTCGGCTTGGTCGCCGTTCGTTTGTGATCCGGACACGTTCATTCAAACGCGGACCCGAACGATTTTGGTCCCTAGCACACTCGGCGGGGCGGCGTGTCCCCCACTCGTGGACTCGTCCTTCTGCCTCAAAGAAGACTGCCTCATGAGTGCTTGGGCGTGCGATCCCGCCATTCAAACGTACAATGACTCGTCAGCAATCCCAACCGACCTGACGCTGCGCAAGCGGACTGTCCTCCGCCCGGCGCTCAACGGCGGGGCCCCCTGCGGTCCCCTTGTCGACGACGTCCCGTGCAACGCCGTGGACTGCAGGCTGAGCGACTTTGGCGACTGGGGCACTTGCGACGCGTCGACCGGCCTGCGAACTCGTCGGCGGTACGTCCTCACCCAGCCCAGCAACGGTGCCAAGCCCTGTGATAACTTAACCGAGACCAAAAACTGCGACCCTGTGCCGTGCACGCTGACGGATTGGAGCGCGTGGGGAACGTGCGACATCGACCGGAAGGTCCGTACGCGGACGCGCCACGTGATCCAGCCTAGTTTGTACGGCGGGGACAGCTGCGGGTCCACGGTGGAGACCACTCCGTGTGAGCCCAAGAACTGTGTCGTGACTCCGTGGACCGAGTGGAGTACATGCGACTTAACATATCACTTGCGCACGCGAACTCGAGAGATCACAGCGCAACCACAAGACGACGGGGAGCCGTGCCCAGACAACCTCGTCGAGACGGTGGCGTGCCCCCCTAAAGACTGCGTCGTGAGCGAGTGGAGTGAGTTCGGAGCATGCGACGATTCTCGTGGCACGCGGTTGCGGACACGCCAGATCCAGAGCGCCGAGGAAAACGGCGGTGCCCAATGTCCGGAACTGAATGAGACGGCCGCGTGTTTGCCAGTGGACTGCACGGTCACGTCGTTTGGGGAGTTTTCCATTTGCATGAATGGGGTTCGAACGCGGGTGCGGGAAGTCACTGGCCAGCCTCGCTACAACGGAAAACTCTGTCCAGACTTGACCGAATCTGTGGCCTGTACCCCCCAAGATTGCCAAGTACGTCACAGCAGCCACCTACTTTTCTATTCTTATATATGACTTGTTAGTGGGGAACTTGGAGCTCGTGGGGCGAATGCGATACAGCTAAGCACTTGCAAACGCGCACGCGAACGATCCAGAGCGGAACTCTCGACAACGGCAAGCCCTGTGTGGGGTCTTTCACCGACACCAAGCCGTGCGTTCCAGTGGACTGCGTGGTGAGCGGTTGGTCGGCCTTTTCGGCGTGCAAGGACAACCGACGTACCCGAACCCGGACGGTTCTCACGCCCCCCTCGAACGGCGGAGCCCCCTGTGACGCCCCCCTCACGGACGAAGACATTTGCCGCCCACCACCGTGCTCTGTGGGGGCATGGAGCGCGTATTCACCTTGCACCAATGGCCAGAAGTCTCGCTCCCGGCTAGTGTTGGAGAACTCCGGGGCTGCTGCATGCCCGCCGTTGACCGACACGGTGTCGTGTACGCCTTGCATACCCTCGTTTTTCGACGATTGCACCCGACCTTGTGTCATGGGGGAGTGGGGGGACTGGGATGTGTGCCAAGCCGACGGATTCCAAATGCGCACTCGCAGCCGTGTCGGGCAGGCGGAGGACTGCCCCGAAGATGTCGAGTTCCGTGCGTGTGCCCCTGTGGACTGCCAGCAAACGGGCTGGTCCGACTGGTTCTGCGACGGCACCTCGGCGCTGCGGACTCGAACGATCACCCAGCAGCCTCTGTATGGTGGCCACGAGTGTGAACCAGGCCACGTGGAAACAAAGCCCTGCACCGTCCTCCCCGTCTGCGAGTTATCGCAGTGGAGTGACTGGTCCACCTGCGACTACACCACGCACGTTCAAACGTCCACCCGGTACGTCGTGACGTACGGTACCACCTGTGACGACGACGTCGTCCGGACGCAGCCGTGCCCCACCACAGACTGCGAAGTGGACGACTGGAGTGTGTTTGGGCCGTGCAATGCCGTCACCGGATTCCGGACGCGTACTCGGCAGGTCACAGTCCCCACGGTGGGAGACGGAGCGCCGTGTCCGGGCCTGACGGACCAGTTGCCGTGCGGAGGCGTGGACTGTCAAGTGTCCAAATGGACGGACTTTGGGCCGTGCTTGAACCAGCAAAAGAAGCGCACCCGAACTCTGCTGCAGCCGCCGCTCTTCGGGGGTACGTCGTGCCTCCCGCTCGAAGAGACGGCGCCCTGCACGCCTGTCGACTGCGTGCTTACCGACTGGTCTAATTGGACCGCGTGCTCCAACAACCTCCAAACACGCACCAGGCAGATCGTGCAGGCCGCCCTCCAAAGCGGCGTCCCCTGTGGCAAGCTCGTCGACTCCCAGGCGTGTACGTCCACCGACTGCCAGCTGTCAGAATGGTCGGCGTGGAGCCTCTGCGACGAAAAGACTGGCCTGCGGGTCGCCACCCGGTCGGTCCTCCGAGCCGCAGACGTCGGAGGAACGATGTGCGACGACGCGAACCTGATCAAAACCGACGCGTGCCTGCCCGTGAACTGTGTGTTGGGGGCGTATTCGAGCTACTCGGACTGCGACCCCGTCACATTTACTAGCGTTCGAACTCGGAAGGTGATCACTGTCAACAAGTTCGGCGGGTTGCCGTGCGACGTGTTGCTGGATCTGAAAAAGTGCGAACCAGTTGATTGCATACTGTCGGACTGGAGCGTCTCCCAGTGCAACTGCGCCACCAACACCAAAACCAAGGTCCGCCAGATCTTACGCCCTGCCCGGTACGGGGGCCAAGCTTGTGGCGACTTGGAAGCGGAAGAAAGCTGTCCTCCTGTGCAGTGCGAAGTCACCTCTTTTGGAGAATGGACTGGTTGTGACAAGGCAGCACTCAACCCGCAGGACGAGAAATATGTACGCATATTCCTGTGAATTAGTGACAAAGCTGATGATTTGCATTCTAGACGCGAACGAGGGTGATTACTAGGGCACCCCAGAACTGCGGCGAGCCTTGTCCTGACTTGATGGAGTCCAAACCGTGTGTGCCGGAGCCGTGCATCGTCAGTCCTTGGTCCGAACTCTCTGACTGCGACTTGACGGTACACTTTCACTGTCGTTTAAGTATGAACGACATTTTGGTATTCTAGACACATTTGAAAACTCAAACTCGCACCGTCGTGTCTGGTCCGTACTGGAATGGCACCGCGTGTGGGTCGTTGGCTCGGACAGAGGCATGCCCGGCGCGCAACTGCGTCCTCTCGACGTGGTCCGAATGGTCGGACTGCGACTTGTCCGCCCAGCGAAAGACCCGGACGCGCAGTGTGGTGCTTCCAGCGGAGTACGGCGGCGCCCCCTGCGAGACCGACCTCGTTCAGTACCAAGACTGCAAGCCCGTAGACTGCCAACTCTCGGACTTTTCCGACTGGGTATGCGACCCCACAACCCTCCAAAAGACCCGCAGCAGGTCGATTCAAGTGGCACCCGCGTATGGAGGCAACGCGTGTGGGGTGCTGACGGAGACGGCTGTGTGCGACGCTGTCAACTGCGTGCTCAGCGAGTGGAGCCCCCTGTCGGACTGCGACTGCTCCAAAAGCATCCGAACCAAGACCCGCACGATTGTCACGAGTCCGCTGTACAACGGCAGCCCGTGCCAACCCCTCACAGCCACGGTGCCCTGTCCGGCGGTGAACTGCGTCGTATCCGATTTTTCGTCGTGGTCGGGCTGCGACGCGCTCAATTTCAACCCCAGCGCCGTGCAGGTTCTCTCGTTCCCTTTCAAATGTAGCTTGTACACTAACATTGCATGTAGAAACGGACTCGATTGGTCACAACGCAGCCTGAGAATTGTGGCAGGGAGTGTCCTTCGTTGGTCGAGACAAAGGCGTGCAATCCACTGGACTGCCAAACGAGTGGCTGGTCGGCGTGGTCGGCCTGCGATCTGACTGTACGACATCAGATGACTCCTTTGACACTCTCCTGATGGTATGTACGTATTCTAGACGCACCTGAAGACCCAAACCCGAAGCGTCACCCGCCAGCCCATGTGGGGGGGCAAAGCCTGTGGTCCCCTCAGCCAGACCACCCCCTGCCCGGCGCAAGACTGCGTCATGGCTCCGTGGAGCGCCTGGTCCTCGTGCAACCAAGCGACCGCCAAGCAGACCCGCGTCCGGACCATCCAGACGCCTCCTATCAACGGGGGGGTGCCGTGCGGACCCACGGAGGAAACCAAGGACTGCAAACCCGTCAACTGCAAGCTCAGCGACTTTGGGCCGTGGACATGTGATCCTACGACCAAAACGAAGTCGCGTTCCCGATCCATCGTCACCCCACCAGCCAACTTTGGGATCCCCTGCGACAGTCTAGTGGAGTCGGCGCCCTGTGACAAGGTCAACTGCGAGGTCTCTGAGTGGACGCCTCTGTCGCCGTGCGACTGCTCCACCCAAGTGCGAACGCAGACGCGAAAGGTTCTTGTCGAGGCCAAGTATGGAGGAATCGAGTGTGGACCGACTGTGGCCACGGTTGCTTGCCCGACCGTGCACTGCGTCGTCAACGAGTGGTCGGCCTGGGTCGGCTGCAACGCCACGTCCCCCGTCCAGACTCGCGCTCGAACCGTTCGAATCCCAGCGCAAAACTGCGGCTCCCAATGCCCCGACCTGAGCCAAACCAAGCCGTGTACTCCGGTGCATTGCCAGCTAAGCAGCTGGTCGGCGCCGTCAGTATGCGATCTTCTGACGCGAGTCAAAACCCAAACTCGAACTGTGCTGACCCCTCCCCAATGGGGGGGAACTCCGTGTGAAGAAACGACTCGAACGATCCCTTGTCCGGCCCAAGACTGCGTCATGGAAGCGTGGTACACTTGGTCCGAGTGCGACCTTGCTGCTGGCGTAAAGACGAGGACTCGCAACGTGCTCACACCTCCAGCCAACGGGGGCAAAGCCTGTGGAGACTTGGTCGAAACCCAAGAGTGTAAGCCTGTGCACTGCCAAGTGTCGGAATGGGGTGCTTATTCGGCGTGTAATCCGCTCACGGGTCTGCGCACTCGTTCCCGGACGATCAACGTGGCGCCACTCAACGGCGGTCGGTCGTGCCCCGGCCTCACCGAGAACCAGGGGTGCGAGCCCGTGGATTGCCAGTTGAGCGAATGGACGACCGGCGACTGCGACGTGACGACCCAACTCAAGCCAAAGTCGCGCACCATCGTCGTATCTCCGCTGTACAATGGCAAGCCATGTGACACCTTGATCGCGTACGACTCTTGTCCCCCGGTGCACTGCCAGCAGTCTTCCTACACAGAGTGGTCCAAGTGCGACTACACCAGTCGACTGCAATCGCGCACCAGGACCATCACCGTCTCCCCGCAGAACGGCGGGGCCCCCTGCGGCCCCGGCATTGATACCCGCCGGTGCGACCCTGTGGACTGCGTCATCACATCGTACGCTTTCGGCGCGTGCGATCCGGCGACGGGCAACAAGAAGGGGCTCGCCCAAGTGGTGACGGAGCCCCAGTTTGGAGGCACCCCCTGTCCGTCCCTGGTGAAGTCGGTGCCGTGTGAACCTGTGGATTGTGTCTTGGGTCCGTGGTCCGTCTATTCAGAGTGCAGCTTGAGCACCCAACTGCAGACGCGCACCCGCGCCGTCCTGACGCCTGCCCAATATGGAGGCAAGCCGTGCGAGGCTACCGTCGACACCCTCGAGTGCAAGCGTCAGAACTGCAAACTCAGTGCGTTTGGGGCGTGGAGTGCGTGCGACCCTGTGACCAACATGAAGTCCCGCGTCCGGTCCGTTGAGGTCCCTGCCGCGAACGGCGGAGAGGCGTGTGCGAGTTTGGTGGAATCGGCACTCTGCCCCCGCGTGGACTGCCAACTGGGGCTTTGGGGCGACTGGACGCAGTGCAACGCCAAGACGGGCACCCAGCAACGCTCCAGACAGACCCTCGTGCTGCCGGAAAATGGAGGCAGCGCCTGCGACGAAACCACTCAGACCAAAGCGTGCGCCCCGGTCAACTGCCAAGTGTCTGCGTACTCTAGCTGGTCCGAGTGCAACATCTCAACGAACGTCCGCTCTCGTACGCGGACGGTGCTGACTCCGCCGCTGTACAACGGCACCCCCTGCCCAGTTCTGCAAGAAACCACTCCCTGTCCCCCCGTCGACTGCCTCGTCAGTCCGTTCGGGTCGTTCACCGCTTGCTGCTTGGAGACCCGCAAGAAGACTCGCAGCCGGGTGGTCACTCAACCCCCTCTCAACGGAGGCAAGCTCTGTCCTGACCTGGTCGAAACCGTCGCGTGCTCCCCGGTCAACTGCGTCGTCACCGACTGGAGTGCGTGGTCCACGTGCAATCCGACCGACGGCACCAAGGCCGTGAGCACCCGGACGCGGTCGGTTCAAACGCCACCCGAAAACGGCGGCACCCCTTGCCCGGGTCTGTCAGAATCCCAGCCTTGCAACCCCATCGATTGCCAAGTCAGCTTCTGGTCGGCGTTCTCGACATGCGATGCCAATACCCAGCTGGTAACCCGAACCCGGACAGTCACCCGGCAGTCGTCTGATGGAGGAGTTGCCTGTCCGGCCCTGTCTGAAACCGCCCCTTGTGCCCCCGTCAACTGCATCATCAGCGACTGGAGCTCCTGGTCCTCGTGCGACCCCAACTCGTACTCGCGCACCCGCACGGCCACCGTGATCACACCACCTCTGTACGGTGGCCGAGCGTGTCCCCCTCTCATCCAAACCGAGCGGTGCCCTGCCGTCAACTGTGCCGTCAGCAACTGGGGCGACTGGAGCACCTGCGACGGCGCCGGCAAACGCATCCGCACCCGCACTGTGGTCACGACCCCCGCCAACGGAGGGCTCCTCTGTCCGGGCCTCACGGAGACCAAGAGTTGCGACCCCGTGCACTGCCTTTTGGACTACTGGAGCATCTGGTCGGAATGCAACGCCGTCACTAGTCAGCGAACGCGCACTCGCAAAATTCTCGTGGCGCCTCTCTACGGCGGCCACGCCTGCGACTCGCAGGTCGAATCGACCCCTTGCTCCCCCGTGGACTGCCAACTGGGTCCGTTTACAGAGTGGGGTCAGTGCAACGACAGCATCCGACAGCGGTCGCGCACCCGTCGGATTCTCGTGGCGCCTCAGTACGGCGGAGCGGCGTGCGGGCCAACGACTGAATCACAGCCGTGCCCATCTTCCAACTGCGAGTTGAGTCCTTGGACGTCCTGGGGACTGTGCAATGAATACGGTGATCAGACCCGCACTCGGTCCGTCCTCGTCGCCCCCCGGTATGGAGGGGTGGCTTGCGGACCTCTCAAAGAGACGCAGAAGTGCCCGGCGGTCAACTGCCTGCTAGGGGTGTGGGGGGCGTGGAGTTCGTGCAACGGATCCACCACCGCGACCAGCGTGCGGACTCGCAGCGTGCTCGTGCCTGCCACGTACGGGGGGATCGCTTGCGGCGCGACGACTGAAACCCAGCCGTGCCCTGGCATCGACTGCAAGCTGAGCGCGTGGAGTGCGTGGGGGGCGTGCGTCAAGGGCAACCAAACCCGCGTGCGCACGGTGGAAGTGGCGCCCACGGGGAACGGCGCCAAGTGCGGCTCTAAGACGGAAACCAAGAGCTGTGACCCCGTGGATTGCGTGATGAATCCCCCGTCGCCCTGGGCCGCCTGCAACCCGCGCACCGGCACCAAGACCCGCAAGATTACCGTCAAGACGTTCCCGTTATACGGGGGCAAGGCGTGCCCGGCCACGACCGAGAGCGCCCCGTGCGACCCTGTGAACTGCGTCGTCAGCGACTGGACGGCATGGAGCGTGTGTGCGTTCGGCAAGCAGTACCGCACGAGGTGCGCCACCCGACAGCCGGCGTACGGCGGCACCGCGTGCCCCAAGTTGCAAGAAGTGCAGGGTTGCTGCGTCTTGGCCGGCACGGTTGAATTGTGGTCCCCGTTCTTCAAGATCAACTAACCAAAATATACATATATATTCATTCATTCATATGTAAATAATCTGCTTTCGTCCTTGTTATAAGGTTGAGGCTACTTACTCTATATTAGCCACTTTTACAAACCAACCATTGGAACGAGATCATAGCCAAGCTCACCAAAGTCGCTCTGCTGTATGGCTATGTATAATAATAATAATACTGTCCTTTTACCCCAAATGTGGACTTTTGTGTTGATTTGCTAAATCTATCGATCGATTCTAACACACAAAGAGATTCGCATGTGGATCATATACTTGGCATGGATTCTTGTGATGTTGTTAGCTTCATCATATGTACTAAAGACGACACTTAGCCTGCGATTTTCTTTCTCTTGTTCGGGTCCTCTTGGCCTCTCTGCACGGCCGTGATGCGGTCGCCCAGACTCAGCGCGATCCCTTGCGTTTTGCTTCGAATGCGAATGTACCCTGCAATTTTGCCCTTGTCCAGCTTTTCCACACTCAAATTCACGAGCGCGTCTTCCCCTACACATACATCATATATGAATCCCCATCCTAACCCAACGGAAACCAGTACCAAAGATGCTCTTGGCGTACAGATTCGCCGCCAAAAAGTGCGTGTCCCCCCCGAGCGACGCCGTCGGCGTCATGCACCGCATATTGGTCTTGTCCACAATGTGCTGCAGGAACGCAAACACGTTGGTGATGTCCGTGTTGACGGCCACGCGGTTCTCCCACTCAAACTCGGCCCACATGCTCCGGAAGTGCGAGTCGGCGCAGTCCGCCGGCACGATGTAGTCCATAATGTCGACATGGATGTCGTTCAAGTTGACAATCGTCTTCTCGGCGCCCGACGCCGACTCGTACACGATCGTGCCAAAGATGTGGCCCGTCTCAGTCGACGATACCTTGATGTTGGCGCGGATAGTTCGCGTGTCGAGCGGCCCAATCGTGACGGACACGGGCCGTTCCACGAGCTTGAGGTCGCCCATGGGGGTCAGCTCCACACTCAAGTTGTTGAGCGTGTGGGGGGTCCGGTTAACCACGAGGATTTCCACGACAATGTCGTACGCGAGCACTGTCACATATGCCTCGGCGTACACTGGGTCGGCGAACCCCGTGAGCTGGTGCACGGCGCGCAGCTTGCCGCTGTACTCGTTCGGGCCGTCCGTGGCGCGGCTGAGGTCGGCGCCGTCGTCAATGTCAATGTCGGTGGACCCGAGCGCTTTCTTGCCCCGGAGCTGGCGGAAGCTGATCAGGTCGTCCACTTCGACCTGCGGCACGTCGGCGTCTCCGTCGACGGACGCGGCGGCAGACGCGGTCTGTTCGTCCAGCAGCGTCCGGTACGATGCGCGGCAGTCCTTGGTCAAGACTGGCGCGACGCGGTCAAAGAACGACGGGTCCGTGAGGATGCGCACACACACAAGCATGCGGCGCTTCGAGTCTTCGTCCGCGTCCAACAGCAGAAACGATGCGATGTACCGCAGCACCGTCAGCACGAGCGACTTGACGGGGCCGTTCGCGGCGCTCTCGGGGTCCTGCAGCACGGCGCGGGCTGCCAGTTTCGTCAACGACGAGCTCACGGCGGACGCGAGGAACAAGTCGCCGGCCAGAATCAGCTTGCGCAGCGTGAGACCCGCCGCGGACGCCGCCGTGATCGGGGCCACGGCGTACGACGTCTCGGTCGCGTACGTCCCGTCCGCCAGCACGACGCTCTTGGTCACGGGCTTGGCGGGGTGGTTCTTGTCGCCGACGGGCAGACTTGGTTGGGCGTCGGCGGCAAATGGGAGCGGACCCAGCGCCGCCGCGACCGCCTCCACGACCCGGTGCACGGCCGTGTCGGCGGCGGGCTGGGCGGACGCGTACTCGCCGAGCACCCACAGCGCGACCCGGAACACCTTGGCCGTCTGGATGTCGGGCAGCGACAGCATCAGCTTGTGCACGATGCTCGGGCGCAGATCCGGATACGCTTCGCACATCGTCCGGACAAACAGCACCACGTCCATGGCGCCATCCGACGGGAGAAAGTCCATGAGCAGATGCACCACCTGATGCGCGACGTCGGGAAACTTGACGGCGCATGCGTGGATGCTCCGGATGAGCAGCTTGCGGTAGTCGTCGCCGGCCGCCTTGTCCATGCGGCCCTTCTCCTGGGTCTTGACCACTTCCCGCTTGAGATGGCCCACCACGTCGTCGATGTTGCGCGGACTCACGAGGTTCATGGCTATGTCGAGCACCTTCTTGCTAATGTCTAGGTTCGGGGAAGACAAGGCCCGCAGGATGTCCATGAGCACTTCCTGCAGCACCTTCGTGTGATGCTTCTTGAGGTCCGCGAGGCGGTCCAGCACGATCAGCTTGACGTTGTTGTCGCTCTGCGAGTTGAGAAGACCCGCGTACGTCTTGGCGGCGGCGCGGACGGCCGTGGGGGCCGAGCTGAGCGTGACGAGCGTCCACGCCGCTTCGTAGCTCACGGCCGCCGAGGACGACTGCAGTAGCTGGAAGATGCATCGGATGAACCGAGCCTTCTGGGCCGGGTCCACGCGGCACACCTTGCGGGTGAGTTCGAGAATCACGAGTGAGAAGCCGTCGCCAAACTTTTGGATCTGGTCCATCGAGTTCATGAGAAAGTTCACGGCCACGGTCTCCGCGCAGTCGAACAGCATCAGGTACGCGTTGCGGCGCGCGCTCGAGTCGGACTCGGTCACGATGAACCGCTCGATGAGCTCGGGGGCGTCGGGGATGAGCGCGTCGCCAAACGTCTTGTACATGGTGTACACGGTCATGACCGCGTTCTTGCGCACGTACGAGTGGCGATGCTCGAGGTTGGCCTTGACCGCGTCCTTGAGGGGTTCCAGAAGCTCCTTTTCCTTGATCTTGCACAGAAACCGAAGCATGCACCCGCGGACGTACTCGTTCGCGTGGTTGAGGTCGTTGAGCAGCGCGTTACACACGAGGATCATCTCGGGCAGGAGTTTGCCGTGGTCGTCGTACTTGACCGCAATCTCCCAGTAGATCATGAGCAGCTTCTTTAACTGGTGGTCTTCCTTGGTGCTGCAAAAACGAATGATCTGCATAAGCACGCGCGGTTGCTTTTCGCCGCTCAAGAGCGCGACAATGGCGGCCTTCAGTGCACGGATCTTGTCGTCCATCTTGGCGCTTTCCAGGCCCTTGAGGACATCGTCTTGGCTGGGGGGCTGCGCGCCACCCTTCTCCACCCCCGAGAAGAGAAGGATCGTACAGTTCTTCTCGCTCGGCGTCGCCATCGTAGCTCGGATAATAATGCTCGAATGTTTCCGGATATCACCCATGACTGTCATCCGGAAACATTCACGACCTCAGACACGTTGCATGATGTGGTGGACGCTGATTGGCTAAAATGCAATCTATTTCGAAGTGTAACAATAATTAATATTAATATTTCGGCGTGTTATAGTCAGTTACGAGGTATTTCACACATCACTGCAGTCTGCAAGTCGTTCTTTTTCCCACTTTAGTTCCATTGCATAGAGGCATATCCACTTTGACCTTAGATATTCCATTGAAGTAGTACATAGGACCACCAGCAAAACAGAATGGTGCATCGTTGAAATATCCAAAACCCAAATATGCCAAATCCACTGTGAATAGATTGTATGGTTTTATAATATCTGTAAATGATTGAAATATTTAGGAAGTGTACAATCAGACACCATGAATCACTCACCATTGTGGTGACATATTATGACTATCCCGGTTACCCAATCAGCGTCGTGCAATCAAATCATTGGAGACGAACCATCGTTGGTATAATTTGAATGAGTACGAAAAGGTTTTTAAATGTTTGCACTCAACCATAAATTGTACCATTTCGTATTTCAAACGTATTTCAAACAACTTGCTGCTTTCTGCATATTGTGGCAATTCCTTTCACTTTCACAGCCATGGCAAACAACAAACAGGACAAGCAGTCTCGGCGGAACGAAGCCAAGGTCAAGCGACGCAACAAGAGCGCCAACGCCGCGTCCTCGTCAGTCCTGAACAATGCCATCCGCAACCAGCAAACCAAGCACGTCGTTGCACCAGGCGTGGCGCCGCCCAAGCTCTCTGCGGCCAAGTCCCTTGCTCGGCAGCAGATGAAGTTGAAGCAGAAAGAGCTGCGAGCGAACTTGGTAAACCGCAACCGCGGGAACACCCTCCTCCCGTCGAACCTGACCAACACGAAGATGAGCCTCGAGTCTCTTGTGGGCCAGGCCGCAGACGCGAGCAGCACGTTCGCGGAAGCCGAAGGCGAGCGCCAAGCCAGTGCCGACGCGAACGAGTTCGTCAAGACGATGGAGCTCAACGACAACTCCCGGAAGGCGTACATGCGCGAACTCAAAAAGGTCGTAGAGCGGGCCGACGTCATCCTCGAGATCTTGGACGCGCGCGACCCGATGGGATGCCGCACCGTGGACATGGAGGACTTGATGCGTACCAAGGGTAAAAAGGTCGTGCTCGTGCTAAACAAGATCGACCTCGTGCCTCCGGAGGTGCTGCAGCCGTGGCTATCCCACCTACGCACGTTCTACCCCACGATCGCGTTCAAAGCGTCTACCCAAGACCAGAAGAACATCTCGTCCGGCGGCGGCAAGGGCGAGAAGACCAACGGCAAGGTCATCGCCGGCAGCCGCGCCGTGGGCACCGAGCCCCTCATGCAGCTGCTCAAGAACTACTGCCGCAGCAACAACATCAAAACGTCCATCACGGTGGGGGTGATTGGGTACCCGAACGTGGGCAAGTCGAGTGTGATCAACTCGCTCAAGCGCACCAAGGCCGCGAGCGTGTCCTCCACCGCCGGGCACACCAAAGTCATCCAGGAGATCCATCTGGACAACAAGATCAAGCTCATCGACTGCCCCGGCATCGTTTTCGACTCGACAGACTCGGACGCGCTCATTTTGCGCAACTGCGTCAACGCCGAAGCGTTCAACGACCCCGTCCCGGCCATCGAGGTGATCCTCAAGCGATGCTCCAAGGCGCAGCTGCAGGCGCTGTACGGAGTCCCTCCCTTTAACGACACGATCGAGTTCCTTGTCCACCTCGCGCAGAAACAAGGCAAGCTCGCCAAAGGCGGCATCCCCGACCGCAAGGCCGTGGCGCGCAACATCCTCCAGGACTGGAACCGCGGCAAGATCCCGTTCTTCACGCCGCCCCCTGCCGCCAAGGACACGCGGCTGGACGTCGGCGCCACGATCGTCCAATCGTTTGGCGACGACTTTGACCTGGCCGCGTTGAACCCGACCGAACACATGCAAGGCGACGACGACGACGAGGATGAGGATGGCATGGACATTGGACCCGTGTGCAGCGTGGCCGTGACCCAGCCGCCCAAGGCGGCGTCCGTTTTTGGCGGGATGGACTCGGATGATGATGACGAGTTCGGCATGTCGGACGACGACGAGGTCGACGACGCAGCGTCCGTGCAGACGGGCGGCGTGGTCCGGCCCAAGTTCAAGGAGGACGCGCTCAACATCCCCACGGCCTTCCTCGCACGGCGGAAAGCCAAGGCCATGCGCAAGCAGAAGCGCAAGGCGTCCGCACACCAGATGGGCGCCGCCGTCGAAGACGACTTTTGCGATATTCTGGGCAATTTCGGGGCAATTTCGACATGTCCGGCTAAATTTAAATACGAATACTATTTGAGATATTATTTTTTTGTTCTGTCGGCCTTGAACCATACATTCTCAGTAACAAGTTGCAATAATAGTACGAATAATACTAATATTATCCATTGTCAACGTTCGCCCAATAGCGTGAGAGCGATGGACATGGCGATCACCAGCACGTTGTCGTGGCCAGGGTGAACTACAAACGAGTACGTGGCCGGCGCGCCGTGACGTCGGGCGGCAGCAGTGCCGGACCCGAGAAAGAAGGTAAAGTCCGTCGTGTCCACGGCGGTGAAGATGAACTCGTGGTGCTCCTGCGTCATGTAGGTCGCGCGGAGGTCGGTGAGTCCGAAGGCTAGTCCGGGAAGCGCGACTTGCTCGAATGCGATAGACGTCTTGTCGCGGGTGGCAGTGAGGACATGGACGAGCGGCGACTCGGCCACGTCTCGGTGGGTGGTGCAGGTGGGCACTGCTCGATGGATGCGGACACCGTCGCCGTCGAGGTGGATGCTGGCGAGGGGGAAGCCTCCGGACGGATCGAGGAGGACCATGCCGCCGTTGTCACTAGGAAGGGGGTGGAGGTAGAAGTACCGTTTTCCACCGGGTCCAACGACATGTCCAGGTCGGTGGACACGAAAAGCATAGTTTGGCAAGACAACATGATACTCCTAATGTCGATTGTGTCATTAAGTCGAGGAAGGAAGTAATATCCTACCATGTCGTGGCCATACACGAGAAGCGGTAGCCGCAGGGGATGGTTGCAGTCGCACGCTTGACGGAGATGCAGGAGGCGCGACATCATGCTCGCATACTCCCAGTCGTGGCGGTGCATCTCATGAACGATCGCGCGCACGCGGCGGAGCGCCTTATGTCGGATCTGAGCTTCTCGCTGCCGCCAAACCTGCATGAGGAACGTGATTTCCAAGAGTGTGTCGGCTTCAGGAACCGTCAGTCCAAACGCGTCATGGAGAATGGGGTCGGCGAGGATGCGCGGGCTGTCAAACACGATCTCGAGTAGCCGAAGGACAAGCTGGGCGGTGTCGCGCCGGCCGACGAGCAGGCGGGCATAGATGGGATGGGGCAGATGGAGATGGCCGACATCGTGCTTCTCGGGAGACGCTTGCAGGCGATGCAGCAGAGCTCGTGCCATCTTGATCGTCAAGTGAAGGTACTTGCGGAACGCGAATTGCTCGCAATGGACCAAGAACGTGAAGATGCCATCGTCGACGCAGCGGAGGGTGATGCAGAAGTGGATGGGTTTGGTCTCCATGTGAGGGATATGGACGGCGGTGGGGACAAACGTCCGCAGCGGCAGTGGTGTGAAGATCTCCATGCCGCGGGACATCAACTGGCAAGCCATCATCATGTCGACGGACAATCCTTTTTAAAGAAGATCGTTCAAGCAGGAGTTTTCGCATCTCGTTGATTGGTCAATTGGATTCTCGTCATTGATTTATGGAAACGCCTTCTATTGGCTAACCTCAACACTGCCCAATTTGATTGGTTCCTTCAACGTGATTCTATTGGCTACTTTTGAAACCGCCGCAGCTGCCGTTCCAAATAATTTCCAAACATCTACACATTCCTCAAACCCCCGCCGACGCTTCGAGCACGTGACGTACCTCCGTGGCGAAGACCTGGCGGAAGAAGTCGCGGCATCCCAACTCCATGTGTCTACGTACGCGACATGTTTCATCAGATACATGAAGGGGCCGATCGCTGTGGACTTACGCGGCCAAGAATCCGTCGACGTCAAACACTGCAAAGGACGTGCACGTCTCGCCGTCGCCGCCTTGGAGCGGAATCGCGGGTTTGTGTTGTCCCAGATCAATATCATTTGGATATGACCGAACAAAGTCCATGACGCGACCGAACATGGCTTCCAGGAACGCGGCCATGCTTGTCTTCAGTCCCTCGTCGTGATGGGCTTCAACCAGCACGCCGTCGTCCACAGAGGGGACAGGAGTCGGTCCGGTGAACCGGCACTCGTCTGCCTTTGCCAAGCGAGGCTGCAGCACCCCGCGCCACGCCAACTCGAGCGCACGCACGAGTCCCTCTACCCTCCTCCCATCAATCAGTCCCCCGTTCTCTCATCAACATGACAATCCTACGCGGGGGTTCCGGCAACTCTTGCTTGATCGGGACATACACTTCGTCATGATCCAAGTCTACAAGCACCGCGCGCGCCACGGCATCGGCGGAGCACACGCCGCGGACGTCGCGGACCACTGCATGCACGCGCGTGAGGTTGCACAGGCTGCTTCCTACATACATCTTCAATCCGATGTCTCTTCTGGAAGGTCCAATGCATGTACGAATGTGGTGTGTCGCGGCGTCCTGCGGCGACCGCTTGATCTGAATCGATCCTTCCACGCCAATGCAAAAGGGAGAATGCTGATGGAACTCCGTCTTGGTCGGCGGCATGGAGCAGCAGTACGGGACGTACGTGTACTATACATCAACCCACTCACAGGATGCCGACATGCTGGACATTCTACCGGCCATTTCAATGGAGTCAACACAGCTACAAGCGCTTCCGTGGACTCGTACAGCACGTTTCGACTCGATGCGATCACATACACGCGATGGCCGACGAGGAGCGCCGTGGCCGCTGCGACGACGTTCTACCACCATGTAGTAGTACAGTATAAGGACATTCTGATGTACTTGAAGGTGGAGATGCGCCACGAGTCGCCGCAGACCTCCAAATTCCGATCCCCACTGCCTCATGCCCGTAAAAGCGCGGAAGCGCGGCGTGAGCTCGTACAGCCGACTCGGCTGGGCGACTGCCGCCACAACACGCTGCCACGTGTCTGCCGTCCAGTCGGCCTCAAACTAGCCTTAACACGGGTACTTCAACTGAATTGTACCTGGGACTGGGCGTGAACCTCACTGGCAGCAGTTACCAAGTCGGCTCGCAGGTGCCACAGCGACGACCGAGCGAGGAACGCTGTGATGGTTGGTAGGTACACCGTAGGTCCAGTCGGGTCGGACTGAAGAGGCGCCCACTGTGTCACACATACGCCATGGAGGTCCATGGCGGCGGCGGAATCGTGCAGCAGAAAGCCATGCGTGGAGGTGGAAGAGGCAGCGCCTACGACGAGGGGCTGACGAGAATCCACACAGTACGACTACGTAAAGGACTCAACATACCAGATGGTGGACGAGATGGGGGGGGTACCTACCTGCACATCATCTATGGGAGGGGGTCCAACCTCCCGACTCCAGCTGGCATGCCACTCCAAGTGCACAGGAGTGTCATGGATCGACGCGGCAAAGGCGCCGCAGCCGTCGGTCTGTGGCGCGATGGAGAACGTCAGCACATGCTCTAATGACGGTGGGAGGGGGCTTGTGAACGTGTTGGCGAATGTTGGGCGAAGGGGGGGGTCTGGATGAGGCTTGGAAGATGATGGGAGTCGGTTGGAGGCGTAAGGAAGGGGGAGGACGAGGGTGCCTTTGAGGGGTTTGTGAGGCGAAGATGGAGAGGCGACGGATTCGTAGGCGCGGTGGAGGTGCCGGTCCGCCAGCACCCGCTCGACTTCGACCATCCACTGGATGTACAGCATGGAGTTTTGGAAGTTGGGCATGATCTTGGACGCCAGCCACCGCCACACGTGGTCCTGCGCGGCTTTGAACAGTGTCGCATACCGCGGCGGAGAGAACGGCTCGCCCTGGTAGAGCAAGATGCGCGCCAGTACGTCCTTCTTGGTGTCGTCGGGGACCGCGGTGGCCGTCCCGCCGCTCGGATTGTCTGCCAGGTACGCGTTAAAGAGGCGGCGCACGGTCACTTGGATCTCCTCGAAGCGCGCCATGGAGAAGGACGACGACGACGAGGCCGGTTGCGTGGTGACGAGGGGAAGGAACGTTGTTTGGACGTCGACCCAGAAGAGGAGGTTGCTCACGCCCCCGGGGTGGTGGAACTCGCGCAAGTACAGCTCCAGGTACCGGATGCGCGTGGCGTCGCAGTCGCCGAGGACATCGTGCAGGGTCATGGGGTGCCGCTCGCGGATCGCGTTGCAGAGGTCCCCAAACATGTCGGATTTGAAAAACCCACTCCAATCCAACGCTCGCTTCAACCGACCGTCCAACGAGCTCCACATGTCCAACGTGCATGTCTTGTCCGCGACCGCATCGACGACCGACTGGACCACGGATTGGAAGCATTCGTCGTCCGTGAGGTGTAGATGCGCCACCACGACGGCATCGGGATGGACGAGGAAGGTTTCCACCATGTATTCCGCCTACCGGTAGATCACAACACATGCAGTAAGCAACGATATCGGAGTAGGAGCTACAATACACTCATACATGGGTTTGACGCTCGGTGCGCGTAGGCAACGTAGTGTACTTGTGGATCTCGGCCAAAATGGAGTACAGAGGTTCCCAGCCTTGCTGGTACATGTACGTGTACAAGATGCGGTCGTGGGTAGTCCCAATGAGCCCATCCAACACGAGGTACACTCCGTCCTTCGTATTCATACGTCTTCTCATCTGGATGCAATGAAATGAAATGATATCGATCATAATAGTGCACTTAATGTGATCGGTTTGTCAAGTTAGGGTTGGTGTTCATTATCTAGTACTACTATAGTAGGAATAGTAACCCTGACACCAGATCTTAATCGAGATTGGTGACAACGCCGACTCCGACGTCAAGCGATCCTTCTTGGATGGTAAACGTGGTGGATGTGGGCGTCAGCTCCACGCCTTCGATGAGAGTCACGTTCATCTTGGTCGAGTTACCAGGCATGATCATGTCGACTCCTTCCGGGAGTTCCATAGTGCCGATGACCGCCTTTCCTGAGAAGTTAAACAAGGGTCGGTAGCCTTTGAAGAACGGGGTGTGGCGCCCGCCTTCTTCCTTGGTTCGGATGTACACTAGCGATTCAAACTAGGACACATCAAGTGAGACATCCATCCGAGCATCATGGAAGCATACATGCACTGCAAGTTTGCCCGAATGGTTGCGCGCGTTGTTGCCTTGAGGAAGGGCATCGAGATGTCGGAGTAGCGCGGCCACGGTCTCCTTGTCGGTGCCTTCGACGGCCTTAAGCGCCGACCCGCGAACGACGGGGAGGTCGTCCCCAGGGAACCCATATTGGCTCACGAGTTCGCGTACTTCCATCTCCACCAGCTCCAGTTGTTCATCGTCGTCGACCAGGTCAGTCTTGTTCAGCAGCACGATGAGCGACGGCACACCTACTTGGCTCGCCAAGAGGACTTGTTCGCGGGTCTGCGGCATCGGGCCTTCCGTCGCCGACACCACCAGGATCACCGCATCGAGTTCGGGTCCTTTCGTCACAAAGTACTTGATGGTGTCGTTGTGCGCTGCGAAGTCGACGTGGTCGTACTGGCGGGTGGCGGTTTCGTACTGGAAGCGAGTCGCCTCAAAGGAGAGGCCGCTCTTGTCCAGGGTAGCCACTGAGCTATTGTGTCCTTGGGCCAGGGCAGACGACAACGTGGTTTTCCCGTGGTCGGCATGGCCGATGGTACAGATGCGCAATGCCATGATGGGGTGGGCTTGAAGGAGGCAATTCAAAGATGACAAAACAAGCACAAAAGATCGCAAATGAGTACTACGTAGTACTATTAATATTAATAGTACTGTACGTATTAATACAATGCGCAACTTCAACGAGTGAACTATAGTACGTAGTAGGATAAACTAACAATAAAAATGGTCACCTTGTTAAACAAACGTTAATGTTACCGCGATCAGTAATGAGGGTCAAAAGACAGTGTTAGAGCCTCTCCAACGCGGGTGCTCTTATAAGTACTTGCTGTAGGTTAACATGGAATGGTAAACTCCGATATGTTCAACTGAACTGAACCTGGCTTCATCGGCACCATCGAGCTCCTGGAAGGAGTCGACATGATCATGCTTGATGACTCGAGCAAAGTGAATGTGACCCTGATCGAAGGCGTGGAGCTGACGCCCACATCCACCACGTTTACCATCCAAGAAGGATCGCGTGACGTCGGAGTCGGTGTTGTCACCAATCTCGATTAAGATCTGGTGTCAGGGTCACTATTACTACTAGTTGCTACTAGTACTAGTTAATGAATACCAACCCTGTGCGCTCGTAGCAGAACCAGGAGGACATCCCATTGTCAAGGGCGAACAGTCAGTCGTTCATTGCAACCGTATCCTTTAGTTACAATAGAGAGGTTTCGCAACTCATCTTTACATTACCCTCATCATCACAATCTCGACAAATATCGTTTTCAGGACAATGATAATGACAAAATAATTTACGTTTCGCAACTTATCCTCATCCGTGTCATTGCACTGCCTCCGGTTAAAGAAGTTATTCGGATATATTCGTTGGGTGTTGGTGTCGCCACATTGCGACCATGTCAATCACACAGCGTAACCTCATGGAGCTTGCCCCCTTTGCCAAGACAGCGCGTCAACGAGCCACCCTACATGCACTGATCGCTGCATATGTCATCGAAAGACCACTCATTCCAGCCATTCGCTTCAACCTCGACGCAACAACGAATGCCACTGCCATCCTCGACTATCGCTTTGACATCGCTGGTGTGAAGGAGTTGGGTTTTGTTCTGGGTTTACCTGCTGTCATCATCACACCCAAACGCGTACGCGTACACCGAGAAGAGGCCATGTGTGTGTTGTTGGGCCGTTTGGCGTTTCCTGTGCGGTTCCACACCATGACAAAGACCTTTGGCCGATCACGCTCCTCTCTGTGCGACATCTTTTTACACCTCGTCAACGAATTGTACGCTCGGTGGGGATCGCTGTTGTTTTTTAACAAGAAGTTGGTCGCCAAAAATATTGATCGCTACTGTGCTGCCGTGGCGTCCAAGGGAGCGCCACTTTCGAACGTATTTGGTTTCATC
>NW_009798332.1:197892-232879 GCF_000520075.1 Aphanomyces astaci | reverse complement strand
TGGGTGCGATTATCCGCCAAACGGGCTGTGAGGACAATGACGATTGTCATCACAATAGTTCAAATCCAATGATTCCGAATAAGTTTTCACAGTATCATTAATTAGTTTTGACAGGGACACTTCCGCTTTTGGCAGAAGCAGTTGAGGATAATGATAAAGATGAGTTGCGAAACCTCTCTAATGTCCCTTTGATCCCTTCGACATGGTTGTTCCGAAAAACACAGTTACGAAGGCAAACAACGTTGTACAACGTTAATCGTACCAACATACTACTGAAGTAAGTGTTAAACAGTATTCTAGGTAAGCTGCATCAGTGCTGGTAGTAATTCGTGGTAATTCCACCGAGTAGTAAATTGATGGGATTTGAATACCTCATCACTTAAATATTAAGCTTACACCACACAAGGCGACAGCAGCCATGAGTAGTCTATTGGGGAAATGCTATTAAAAGTAAGCTTACACTCAAGGCGGTAGGAGCCATGAGTAAGTAGCCTATCGAAGAAATGCAATTAATGTCGCTAGGCTTAGTGGCAGTGGTATACACGAACGACGAGAGTATACTTCGACAAATGTTCCTTATACTTCGAAGTAATTCGGAGCATCAGTACTACGAGTGGAGAGTACACATTCTCGTAGTACAATCTCATGTCCAGATTGACCAGTTCTTTTGGCTCAGTTGGGAGCGCGTCTACTTATAGAACACTTTACATCTGATCTAAATATGACAAGAACACACCGATGGTCGCTGGTTCAGTCCCAGGTTTCCTCATGTCCTTGGCAGGAAGCCTAGTTAGGGTCGAGTCAGAACCCTCCCCTTTCACTCTACGTAAGTACTTATTACTAGAACTTCGTAATATTTAGTACCGGTACTGTAGGTCAATTGGAAGTGCCATCATACTGTATACTACTAGCTACTAGTACTTCGTAGTACTACAAGTATACGTACAGTAACCCAAAACCAAATCAAGGCTCAGACATGTTTTACACGAGCAAGAGTGGTTCGAGACCCTAACCGACTCATGAGGATGCCGAGTGCGCCTACGATGCTCAACATACACGCGGCGATGGCCGTGCGACGCCGGCCGAACGCGTCCGCGAGGTGGCCGCCCACGAGCATGGTGATGGTGTCGCTCAACGTGGCGGACGCGCTTGCCATCTCTTGCTGGGACGTAGAGAGGCTCTAAAGGCATACGAGTTAGTCCAGGCAGTTAGGAAGAGGAATTGCGATAGACCGACCAAGTCGTCGGCAATGTACGCGAGCGAAGGCGCAATGCTGTGCATACGGAGAATGCATGAAGACTAAGAGAAGGGATGACGGGCGTACCTGACGTTGTACCCGTAGATCATCCCGCCGACCAGACTGAAGACCAGCCAGAGAATATCCCTGTGCGTTGATGACGCCGACGGAGGCAGGAGCGGCGTTGTCGGCTCCATTGTCAAAAATGTGTGTGCTTTGGTCAAACTAGATTCACATAGGGGTTAATCTATTTTGACTTCAAAACGTATTGTATTAAAATACAATAATTACTTCTTTTGAAGTATCAATAACGTTACTTTGTTAATTACAATTTGGTCAAAATAGATTAACCCCTATGTTAAGGTTATTTCGATATTGTGTACTTCTATTAATACAATACTTATTAATACTTCTTTTGAATTATTAATAACGTTACTCTGTTAATTCGTTATACATACCGGTATACTGTACTACTGTACCAGTACTGAAGTGGTACTACGTAGTACTACAGTAACGTTACAGTACCTGTACCGGTAGGTCAATTGGAAGTGCCATCATATACTACTAGCTACTAGTACTTCGTAGTACTACTACAAGTATACGTATAATAGTAACCCAAAACCAAATCAAGGCTCAGACATGTTTTACACGAGTAAGAGTGGTTCGAGACCCTAACCGACTCGGGTGACGACCCCATGTCCAATGTCAAGTCCGCCTTCTTGGATGGAAAACCTGGTCGTTTTGGCCGACAAGTTGATGCCTTCATCGAGAGTGACTTTCAAAGTGATCACGGCTCCCGCGTTGCCCGAAGTGACTCCACCCGTAAACTCGATTTTGCCCAAGATCGTCTTGCCGACAACTGGAAAGTTGAGACGGGGAATGTAGCCTTGGTAAAACGGGGTGCGGCGGCCGCCTTCTGCCGTGGTGCGGAGGTACACTAGCGCTTCAAACTACAACACACATCACGTGAGGTCGAATGTATGTGAGGGTATTGTACTACCTTGAAGCTAACGTTGGGGGACGTGATTTGTTCGTTGTTGCGTTGAGGAAAGGCATCCAGACTTTGGAGCAGCGCAGCCACAGTGCTCTTGTCGGTGCCTTGGGCCGCCTTGAGCGCCGATCCGCGCACGACGGGCATATCGGCCCCAACGAAGTCATATTCAATCACCAGTTCGCGGACTTCGTCTTCCACCAAATCCAGCACTGCGTCGTCGTCGATCAAGTCGGTCTTGTTAAGCAGCAGCACGATCGACTTCAAGCCCACCTGTTTCGCCAAAAGGAGTTGGTCGCGAGTTTGCTGCGTTGGCCCCTCCGTCGCAGACACGACGAGGATGACCGCGTTGAGAGCGGAGCCCTGCGTGATGAAGTACTTGGTGGCGTCGCTCGGCCCGGCAAAGTCGACATGGTCGTACTGGCGGGTGGGGGTTTGGTACTGCACGCGAGTGGCGTCGTACACGATCCCGTTCTTGTCCAGGGGGGCCGCGGTGTTGGACTGGGATTGGGCGAGGGCGGTTTTCAATGTGGTCTTGCCGTGGCCGAGTTGGCCAATGGTGCAAACGCGGAAGGCCATGGTGGGCTGGAACGAGTCAATTCAAGAATGACAAGAGTGTGCGCACAATTGGCCCCCAGTCCAAAGTCAAGTCCCCCGTAAAGAAACGCATGGTGGGGGTACAGTACGTTCTTTGGGGGTGATTTCTCCGTGTTAAACTACGTCGACGGGAAAGAAAAATTTGGTGCACCCACAGCACGACCGTGGAAGTTGGTTGTCGAATCGAGAGAATAATGTAACACTCGTAAGATGCATCTGACTTGCGGAATCTGATGTCAAGTGAATACTGCGTAGTACTACTGTGCCGTGCATGTAGTAGTCCCTCCTCGCACGGTAGAGTAGTACGTTACAGTGAAATGTGGTACAATTCCCTCATTAAAACACAGTGTTGTTTTGACCCGAAACACTGTTTCAATGAGGGAATGACTACCGGTAGTACTACGGTACATCCGGATACACCTTTTCGCCAGTAGACCTGTAACCTGGGACTCCGTCCTACCCCCGGTGAGTACATACGATGCTATATCTCCGGGGTTAACTGTATCGCTAACCACTGAGATGCACTTAACCCCTAATTAGTAAGAGGTGAGGTGGAATGAGCATACAAAGTTCCATATAAATCTCATTGAAACAGTATTTCGGGTCAAAACTACAGTGGAACTGATTTATGTTAATGAGGGAATTGTACGTGAAATGTGTCCACAACTCGAAATGATTGGATTTCTACAGGGCTTTATATCAACCCGGTCCACGATCGGTATTACCATTTGATATCGCCTTGGAGTCATTTTAACGTTACTGTGCTGTGAGGCGAAATGTTTGTTTTTTACTGCTATGTCGGTTCCTACAATTGTACTACCACTACTTGGTGTACAGTTTGATTATGCCATTTCCCTGCATGGAGTACTGTGCAAGACATGTACTACTACGTAGTACTACAGTACTCAGAATTACTTGGGAGTACTGTACTACTTACTATTAGTACTTAGTGGTCGGACTACTACGTACTAGTATTAACTGTAAACGTACTTACTAACTCTTTCGTACACCGAAAACCTATACTAGTACTAGTAGTGCCTACGTACAGTATCAGTGTGCCAAATTTAGAGGTGCGGTGGAGATGCTTAGAGTATTTTGGCGAATTCGAATATAGGACCGGTGGATGCAGTGCCAGGGTAGTTATTGTTAACGCGGAGACAAGGTTGTTATTTCTACAGTACTGTACTACTGTAGTAGAGGAGAGGTGTAAGTTTGTTCGTACTATTAATATTAATATTAATGAGTATTAAAATAGTACTATTAATAGTAACTAACTTACTACTACGTAGTACAGTAGTACTTCTAATATTCCTAAGAACTATCTGTCGTAGTACAAAGCTTACTACGTACTACTAAATTTATTAATAGTACACGATTACCCGATCAAGTTGGACTTTTTTTCCAATCAATATGGTGAAAAAAATACTACAAGTACTATTAATACGTAGTACTATTTTAATAGTACTTGTAGAATTTTTTTAACTAAGTAGTACCAGTACTGTACTGGTACTACATAGTACTGTACGTACTTCGAAGTACTAGTACTACAGTGTACTACGTAGTAAAACAGTTCGAAACATATTCGAGTGGTGCATAAAACGTGCAAACTTCGTGAACTTTTGTGCTTTCGAATCCTAGTCAACATTGCTATTTTATATTCACAGTCAAATCACATTGATTTGAAAAACTTTGATCGGGAAATGGAGTCCAACTCGATCGCGAAATGGTTAGGGTATTGCTGTTTCGGCTTATGTAAATCACTTCAAGTTACTTTTACAGTACTATAGTGAATTTATCGAAAATTTCTGGCGTACTAGTAGCACTGCATCCACCCGTACTGTACTGTACATAGTGGTTTTCAGAGGCATTTCCCAATTAAAAAAGGTCCACGGTTGTTTTGACCCGAAGTACATTGTACAAGTGGATTGTGCCATCCGAATACACTTTACTAGCCCGTATCCCTGTAACCTGGGACTCCGTCCTACCCCCGGTGAGTACATATACGTAATGCTATATCTCCGGGGTTCACTGCGTCACCATAGAAAGAGGTGGTTAGAACATACTACTGTACCGGTACTTACTGTAGTAAGTTCCATAAACACCAATTTCTGAGAACAGAAACAGTGGAACGGGTTTACTGTTAATGGGTGAATTGAACCTGGTCTTCCCGCACATGACGCTACAGTACTGTAGTCCAATACTAGTAATACCGGTAGTACTGCATTCATAAGCACTACTACGTACCGCGTTAAACTCTAAATAAAATGCAGACAATTTGAATTCACCAAAATTTATGCGTGGGTAGGTAGGTAAAGTACTACTACGTACAATGGGTAAGTACTATAGGTTATCGGTGTACAGGTAATCAGTACTTTTAATACTAACGTTAGTAGTACTAGTACAGTACAGTCCAAGCAGTAAGTACCGCGCAGGGAAATGGGGACTGGCAGCTGGCGTAGATGCAATCAAATTGTACAATTGTACGAAGTGACTAGTAACAGTAAAATCATTTCGCTAATAGTTGGCTGTGTTGAACTCCAAACCGATATCGATTCGTAATACTGTACGGATGGTAGACTGGGTTGATATTAAGCTCATGACTACCGGTAGTACAGAATCCAATCATTTTGAGTTGTGGACACATTTCACTGTAACGTACTACTCTACCGTGCGAGGAGGGACTACTACATGCACGGCACAGTAGTACTACGCAGTATTCACTTGACATCAGATTCCGCAAGTCAGATGCATCTTACGAGTGTTACATTATTCTCTCGATTCGACAACCAACTTCCACGGTCGTGCTGTGGGTGCACCAAATTTTTCTTTCCCGTCGACGTAGTTTAACACGGAGAAATCACCCCCAAAGAACGTACTGTACCCCCACCATGCGTTTCTTTACGGGGGACTTGACTTTGGACTGGGGGCCAATTGTGCGCACACTCTTGTCATTCTTGAATTGACTCGTTCCAGCCCACCATGGCCTTCCGCGTTTGCACCATTGGCCAACTCGGCCACGGCAAGACCACATTGAAAACCGCCCTCGCCCAATCCCAGTCCAACACCGCGGCCCCCCTGGACAAGAACGGGATCGTGTACGACGCCACTCGCGTGCAGTACCAAACCCCCACCCGCCAGTACGACCATGTCGACTTTGCCGGGCCGAGCGACGCCACCAAGTACTTCATCACGCAGGGCTCCGCTCTCAACGCGGTCATCCTCGTCGTGTCTGCGACGGAGGGGCCAACGCAGCAAACTCGCGACCAACTCCTTTTGGCGAAACAGGTGGGCTTGAAGTCGATCGTGCTGCTGCTTAACAAGACCGACTTGATCGACGACGACGCAGTGCTGGATTTGGTGGAAGACGAAGTCCGCGAACTGGTGATTGAATATGACTTCGTTGGGGCCGATATGCCCGTCGTGCGCGGATCGGCGCTCAAGGCGGCCCAAGGCACCGACAAGAGCACTGTGGCTGCGCTGCTCCAAAGTCTGGATGCCTTTCCTCAACGCAACAACGAACAAATCACGTCCCCCAACGTTAGCTTCAAGGTAGTACAATACCCTCACATACATTCGACCTCACGTGATGTGTGTTGTAGTTTGAAGCGCTAGTGTACCTCCGCACCACGGCAGAAGGCGGCCGCCGCACCCCGTTTTACCAAGGCTACATTCCCCGTCTCAACTTTCCAGTTGTCGGTAAGACGATCTTGGGCAAAATCGAGTTTACGGGTGGAGTCACTTCGGGCAACGCGGGAGCCGTGATCACTTTGAAAGTCACTCTCGATGAAGGCATCAACTTGTCGGCCAAAACGACCAGGTTTTCCATCCAAGAAGGCGGACTTGACATTGGACATGGGGTCGTCACCCGAGTCGGTTAGGGTCTCGAACCACTCTTACTCGTGTAAAACATGTCTGAGCCTTGATTTGGTTTTGGGTTACTATTATACGTATACTTGTAGTAGTACTACGAAGTACTAGTAGCTAGTAGTATATGATGGCACTTCCAATTGACCTACCGGTATAGGTACTGTAACGTTACTGTAGTACTACGTAGTACCACTTCAGTACTGGTACAGTAGTACAGTATACCGGTATGTATAACGAATTAACAGAGTAACGTTATTAATAATTCAAAAGAAGTATTAATAAGTATTGTATTAATAGAAGTACACAATATCGAAATAACCTTAACATAGGGGTTAATCTATTTTGACCAAATTGTAATTAACAAAGTAACGTTATTGATACTTCAAAAGAAGTAATTATTGTATTTTAATACAATACGTTTTGAAGTCAAAATAGATTAACCCCTATGTGAATCTAGTTTGACCAAAGCACACACATTTTTGACAATGGAGCCGACAACGCCGCTCCTGCCTCCGTCGGCGTCATCAACGCACAGGGATATTCTCTGGCTGGTCTTCAGTCTGGTCGGCGGGATGATCTACGGGTACAACGTCAGGTACGCCCGTCATCCCTTCTCTTAGTCTTCATGCATTCTCCGTATGCACAGCATTGCGCCTTCGCTCGCGTACATTGCCGACGACTTGGTCGGTCTATCGCAATTCCTCTTCCTAACTGCCTGGACTAACTCGTATGCCTTTAGAGCCTCTCTACGTCCCAGCAAGAGATGGCAAGCGCGTCCGCCACGTTGAGCGACACCATCACCATGCTCGTGGGCGGCCACCTCGCGGACGCGTTCGGCCGGCGTCGCACGGCCATCGCCGCGTGTATGTTGAGCATCGTAGGCGCACTCGGCATCCTCATCTTCCACGCTTCGTTTTCAGCCTTCCTCATTTGGCGACTCTGCGCTGGCATCGGCAACGCGCTCTCGATCCTCGTCCTCCCCATGTACATCTCCGAGTCGGTCAGCACCAGTCGCCGCGGCCGCTGCATTTCCCTCTACCAACTGGGGTACAATACGTCCATCCATCCTCCGCATTCTCTTGTTCACAGGTCATGATGTAGGGTCTTATCGGGCACGTTGCTACCATATGCGATGATGTTACTGTCAGAAAACTGGAAGCTAACATTTACGCTGGGGGCGGTCCCCGGTCTATTGATCGGCGGCTGCTTTTTCACCGGGTACTTCCCTGAGAGCCGCCACCACGCCCCCCACCTTGCTGAGTTCCATAAGCAGCCAGACGCGAACAACTCGAGCTCCCATGTGATGCTGCTCTTCCTGGGGGTACTGCTCGCGTACTCCAACAACTCGATCGACCCCACGCTCTTCTACGGCCCCACAATCATCTCCCAGTTCATCCGCAGCTCATCCCGCGTCTCCGCCAACCTCGTCGGTCTCGGCCTGTCGTCGCTGTCCGTGCTATCCGTGGCCGCCGCCGCCGCCTTCCTCCGGCCAACGTTCCCCCGCCGCCCCTTGTACCTCGTCTGCCACGGCGTCGTCGTCGTCTGCTTTCTCGCGGCGTCCGTCCTCTTCGCCGCCTCGTCCTCGTCGGCGGTCCTCGCGGTCCTCGGCGTCATGATCCTCTTCCAGACGTGTGGGCCGGGCCTCCTCTTCGTCCTGATCGTGTCCGAGCTGTTCCAAGACCCCGCCGTCCGCGCGACGTCCATGGGGTACTGCACCTTTGCCATGTCCGCCTTCTCGCTACTCATCAACGGCACCCTCCTCAGCCTCTTTTCGGCGCTCGGCGTCGGCGGTACCTTTGCAGCCTACGGAGTCTCGTACGCGGCTTGCTGGGTCGTGTTCTATCTCTACCTGCCCGAAACCTCGACCCGCCAAGTCCAAGCCTAACGGTACAAAGTCTGGTAGCATTTCGAAAATAATATGCCATTTTCTGGCAAAATGGGAAAAATATATATACTGCCAGTTTCATATATTGTAATATTTCAGGTTACTAGACGGGATAAATATTACTAGTAGTATTACTACTAGTATTACTACGACGACTCATTTACGAGATGGAAGGTCCTTCATATCCCGCTGCCGCCGTTTCTTGGCGCGTTCTTTCCGTTCGTCCTTCGACAGTACCTTGCGTCCGTCCGCTGCTTCCGTGTGCTTCGCCTTCTTGTCCTTTCGCTGGATATTCCCCATATAAACAAATAACATTAGTACAACCAACCAATCAATTTGTATGGCGGAGTTCACACCGCTCTGGCGGCCAGGGCGTCGTGGAGCTTTTGCTTTTGCGCTTCGATTTCCCTCTGTTTCGCTTCTTCGATCAAGGCGTCTTCGGTTAGGCCAGAGTCGTCCACGACATACGCACTCCGTCGGCATGGACACAGGTAGTACCGCAGACACCCCATGTTCTGCCTAAGCCATCAACGGCATGCATTGAGCCTTTGAAGTAATACCTTCCATGATACCTAGTCTTGCGGCGCCGGTCCTTGGCTTTGGACGCCGCGATCGCCGCCGCGTCGCCATTCTCCTTGAGATCTTTCAGGTCGTTCAGTAGTGTCGCGCGGCGATTCCACCACGACTCGCCCATTGAGTGCACCTTCATGCTTTGCTGTAGCCGGTACACCGGGTACAATAACGTCGGGAACTGCTGGTTGAGGATTTGAAACTCTTTAAAGTCCACCTAACAGAACCACCATGTAATATAAGCAAATGGGTGGGAAAACGTAGGTATATATATATATTTATATATATCTACAGTAGGTTTATATATATATATATCTACAGTAGGTTTATATATATATCTACAGGAGGTTTATATATATATATATATCTACAGTAGGTATATATATATATATCTACAGGAGGTTTATATATATATATATATCTACAGTAGGTATATATATATATATATCTACAGTAGGTATATATATATATCTACTGTAGGTATATATATAAATCTACCTTGCCATCGCCGTTAAAGTCGAATTTTTCCATCGCTGCCGCCATGTTGCTCGTGGCGCTGTCTGAGTGCAGCATCTCCAGCAGCGCATCCAGTTCCATCTAATATTTAACTAGCTTTAGTATATAAACTTTGAAAGGGTTTAGTTAGTTGGGTATACTCACCCCCTCGATAGTGCCGTTCTTGTCTTGGTCAAACACGAAAAAGCAAACTGCAACATGTTTAGTCGACATATAAGTAAATGATGACGTACACTTGAGGATTTCGTCCGTGTTTAGTAAACAAAACGCGCCAAGGGCTTCGACGTATTCGCTAAAGTCCAACTGGCCGCTGTTGTCAATATCTACAGACTTACAAGTTGGATTGAGATGGATTCAGATCAAGGTATACCAATGAGGGCAAAGACCGCGTCGCCCACGGCCGTGCGCTCTTCATTGAAACTGCGAAAGAACTCTGTCCGGTCGATGGATCCGCTGTTGCTACAGACACACAAATAATGAGATCAAGGCGTGATGGTTGACGCGGAAAACGTGTGTGCACGAACTACGAAGAAAGAGGACGATGTGAGGACAAAGAGAGCACGCACGACGTCCTACGCACCTCTTTGTCGGACTTGCTGAATCGTTTGTACAGCGCCCGTAGATCCGACTCGTTTACTACGCACCGCCATACATTATCACACACATCTGCCTACGAAAGGTGGTGGTACATTGAAGTTTCTCGATCGTCTTGAGCATGCTACATCATAAACACCATCATCGGTCAGGGAATGCCGTCGGTCAAGTCGGGGAAAGACATCACCGCTCATCCGGCGCCGGGATCTCCGTCTTCCAGAACATCGCGGACAGTTGCAGTGTGAAACGCTCGAAACATGTTTTTATTACGTGGCACGCTATGAGAGTTTAACGCAGGCGACGTTTTATTTCCATAAAAAGGAAGCATGGAAATCTCTGTCATGAGGTCTGCTACAAGATTCCGCATATTACTATCGCCTTTTCTATTTTCAACGTGTAACTGTCATCCAGGTGAGCTGCTCCAATAAATATAGTTCAGCTTTTTCCGCGACGCGATGGCGGCCGTGGAAGAACACACCCAACGTACGTCCTTGTTGAGAGCTCCATGCACATGCCTCAGGCTGATGATGATGATGCGGATTAGTGCCTTGGAAGGTCGCATTCCGTGTGCAGTTCACGACTGAAAAGTACGGCATCAAGTTCTATCCGTCCCCGCTGCCCGACACTGGGAATGGCCTATACACGATCCAAGTGCTCGAGGTGCCGCGAGCTGCTGACCCTGCGACGTATGGACCTGCGCAGCAGTACAACGAAAGCCTCAAGCCTGAACAAGCGCACTTGTACTCAGGCCATTTTGCATCACACTTCGTTGTGTTCACGTTGGCTCGAGTAGGGCTGTCCGCGCGGGTTTGTACCTCACGCACATCAACGACACCAATCTTCTACGCCAGCCCTGCGAACAAGTCATCCGCCAGTTCGTTCTTCGCTCACTTCCATTACCATCATGACCATAATGACCTAGACTCACCAGCGTACCTCGTCCTGTCAAGCTGCGCTTTGTCGACGTGGACTCCGGCGTGGTCACGTTGAAGGAGCTTCAGGAAGGACGATATGCCCGCACGTCTCTTTCCAAGGCGCATCTGGACGCATTGCTGCAAGAGCCCCCGCCGTCTCCCGAGTCTCCACCTGTCGAATCGCGTGATGCCGTCCCCACTACATCTCCCGAGCCTTTCTTGGCACCTCCGCCTCTACTTCCACCCCCTTTCGTCGTCACTGTGGCCCCTTCGACCCATGTTGCACCCGCCACACAAGCCATCCCCCTTCCACCCCCGACTTACACGACGGAACACGTGTACAAACTCATCCTTCTGGGCACGACGGGCGTCGGGAAGAGCAGCGTGCTGTCTGTCGGCGTTGGCGGCGCCGCGGCCTTCTCGGTACCGCATATCCCTAGACATCCCAATTAGCTCATTTGTTGTAGGACCGACCGGCGGCGACGCTCGAGGCCGAATTCGGCACGCTCTGCGTTCCGGATCCGGACGTGGCCACCAACAAGATGCTCAAGGCGCAGGTGTGGGACACGGCAGGGCAGGAGAGGTACCGCGCCATGACGCGGTCGCACTACCGCCGCGCGGACGGCGCGCTGCTCGTGTATGACGTGGCCGACCCAGATAGCTTTGGAAAGCTGGCGGGGTGGCTGGCGGACCTACGGGAGATGGCGGGGGACTCGATCAAGTCCATCTTAGTGCTCGAAAACAAGATCGACCAGCTGCCCGACGCCGTCGTGAGTGGCGTTGAGCCCCGCCCGAGTCAGTTTGTGAACGAGGCGGCGGTAGCAGCGTTCTGCAAGGTGAACGGCCTTCTATTTGCCAGGTCCTCTGCGAAAATGAACCGAACAGCGTTCCGGTGGGCGGGTAAGCCGGTGGAGGAAGTGGTGGGGCAACTGCTGCTGAATGTGCATGCCACACATTTGGCTCGGGGGCTCAAGCTGCAGCAAGAACAACTAGCTAAGCAACTCGTGTCCCAGGACCAAGTAGTGGCAACCTCGTCGTCGACACCCATCGTACTCTGCGCATCGCCGTCGATTGCGCGAGCCAAGTCGGGCGACTGTGGATGCGGGGGCACATAATCATACACTATATAAGTTCGTCGATTGACTTAGCTCGAATTATCTTTTCGATGTCGCGGGTTCGTAGCCAACAATGCGTGGTTGTGTTCGCGGCAGAGGGGGCTCGTGCACTGGAGAGTACCGCTATTCGAGCCATCTGATGTTCTAGGCACTGAGGACGGCGGAATGACGGAGTGGTCGATGCTTTCCTGGAGGCCATAGTATCGGATACAAGGCACGACCGTGCCAAACCCAAGCAAGTGTCTACAATCGTGAGCATGAGAGCATGGACTAGTAGCATGTGATGGTACTTGAGCGCATTGTGCGCTGCGATGCCGGCGACGATGGACTCAAACATGGGCAAACAAGGCGAACTGGCAGGAAGGATGGGAAGCACTTTCTTCACGAGTGGCTTCGCGAACGTCGAGTCCAGCGACGTCCGCCGGGGGCTTTGCGACGACGACGACGACGCGGGCGATGACTGATAGCACTAAAAGCGTACTATCAAGTGAAAAACGAGAGGAAGCAGCTCCAAACACACGTTTAAACAGCGCGTCTTGCCGCGAATGGACGTGACGACCAAGCCGGAGAGTCCGTCGGGGCCCATGGTGGCGTGCACCAACGGCACGTTGTTTTCAAGAGCCCATTCATTGACGTTGCTGGTTAGAACCAAGTCCTCCACACAAAGAAACATGAGAAGAGGCGGTGGGGATGTCGGCAGCGGGGAAGTGGGAGGACGAGGCGGTAGGGGCTGGCGGGAAGGAGGACGGTGCAGCAGCGTCGTGTCTAGGCCGCGACATGACTCGAAGCAGTCGATGTGCACCTGCTCGACGTGCACGTCGTGGTTGATGGCGTGGAGGGCCGACTCGACTTCGCCCATCCGCGTATACCCGACGTTGTCTGGTCGAAAGAACATGCGGCCCAAGTCCGCTTTGAACACGTTCGAGTTGTCGCACAGGTAAATGGCTCCAATACCACTACATTGTTGTCATAACACTCCATCTGATCTGCTCGATGTTATACCTCCGACAGAACGTCTCGGCAATCATGCAGCCCATGCCGTTGAGACCCACGACAACAATGGACATGTCTTGGAGGCGCTACATGCAATGTAAAGTCTCAGGCTAATACATTGAACCTTGCAGCTGCGAAGTACCTCGACCTCTTTCACGACTCCGCGATCGTTGTTGGACAGCATTCGACTACATTGTGCGTGATGATGAACGGACGATTAGAATGAATACACAGCTCAACCTAAGAGGACCTTCGCGCTCATCCAACAGCCCGCTGTCGACGTCTGGGCGCATCGGGTGCTCGCAGCTCTTGAGCACTCGTACCGCTTCAATGAACTTGAGCAACAAGACAAGGATTTGTTTGAGGGTACCGTGAGAGAGCTCCTTGACAGACATACGCAATCGATTTACACGTTGCGCCACTTGGTCGTGAAGGCTGTCGTCATGGGATTTCTCGTCGCGCATGTCTGGTTGACATTAACGTAAACGTTTGTTTCGGCGATCTTTTGACGAAAGGACATTTTCGTTTTACCTCAAGTACTAAGAACACCATTTTCCAAGGAAATTGAACTTATTTTTATGAATGAAGTACAAACTTTAAGGTAAATGCTGCGTATTAATTCATTGACTCAATTGCGGTTATATAGATTCAGTGCGATTCGCGGAGCGCCGCCGCGACTTCCTTTTCATAATCGTAGGCGAGGGCGATCGGTCGAATGCCAAAACACGACAGCAACGACATAAACTGAAGCATCCGATTCTGCATGAACGCCCCCAACGCACTCGACGCATGCGACCTTTCGTTCCGCATGCGCGCTTCCGCACCAACACATTGCACCGTCCAACGCGCAGTTGGTCAAAAACGCCTTGGTCGGGTCATTGCCATGAAATCCACACGCCGCCATAAGCTCGGCCAGGGTACCGGCATCTTCCAAGGCGCAGTTCACATTTTGCCCAAGATCAGGACGCATTCCATGATTGGCATCACCCACCAGAATGACCCGCCCTCGAACATACGACTCGAGCGCTTCGTAAATGGAGACAGGAGCGAGGCTCGTGACTTGTCGTACTAACGCCACTAACGACGGAGGCATGCCCCAGGACGCGACGGGGTCCGCCAGTCTAGCGGCTTCGGCGGCGAGATTCGAATACGGACGGTAGTCGTCGGCTACTTGGATCTCAGGCGGTTGACTGTGAGTTTCCATAATGGCAAAGCAATATTCACACGATGCAGAGTTCATCAACAGGGCAAATCGCTTGGGTTGGGGGTCGTTGAAGAAGCTTAGCGTGGTTGAGATGTTGGTGGTGGCCTGCCATGCTTCCACGTCACCGGCACTCATCTCCACCACCCCCAAGTACTCAATGGCCCCGTGAACGACGCTTTTAAGTGCGAGCCAAACACAAGACGACGCACCGTCGAGTGCACCCCGTCGGCCCCCACCACCACTTCCGAGCCGTCTGCGAACGTCACTACAACCTCCAGGTCGGACTGGCAGACCCTGACGACTTCTTGCCAAAAGGTACTCGTGCAAACGGCTACGCAAGACATGACACGAGCTCAATGCTTCGGGGCTGGCGGCATGCGGCGACGACAAGTCGAAGCTGGCAATGCATCGCCAGCCGCCCTTGATAGTGTAGAACCCTGCCAATGTTGAAACTCAAGTTCCCTAGGCGACGGACGTCGTCCAGAAGGCCCATGCGGTGGAGTACATGCAAGCCATTCGACTGCAAAGTGAAACCACCAAGACGAGGAGTAGGAGATGACAGGTCTGGAGAAAGTGCCACGTCATAGACTTGCGGAGTGTATCCTTTTTTGTAGGCCGGTGGTGCACACGGCGATGCCACCGCCAAGTACAAGCACATGAAGTGAAGCCCATGAAGCGGTCAATTGGAGAATATGAACAGAGTTAGACAATCATTCAATTCGAAATCGCTCTCCGCTGGTTATGATATGTACTTCGAGGTGCAGTACAGTATATAGGATGGTTGGTGGTACATGTAAGGGCGATTGGACTTTTCATCTTCGATGCCAGCCAACATACAATTAAGTGCGGGTGCTTGTGGTCGGGTAGGTAGCATGCAAGAATCAGACAAACTAGTACATTTACATTACTAAACCTGGCACGACAAAATAGTAATACAAACAACAGGCTTAAATAATACTTGTTAAGACTAAAACCAATAGTTCAACATGCACTTAAACGAGTGAATTATTGCTGTCGGCTGATCCGTGGGGCGACATAAACATGCACGTGTATCCTTATACAAGTGGCTTTCCATGGATACTATTATAATATATTGCCGTTTTATTCTTTTATAAACGAATTATGGCGGCGGATTGACAGGGTTTATGCGCCCACTTTCACACAAAGATACGCTACCGAATTAGTGACCAAATAGTGACATCCACCAAGTACTTACTTTATCCGTGGCCATTTCCGAATTTCCTCCACATCAACATGCTCATCTTGTACGGGTCCCAAACTGGCACCACCGAAGCATACGCGAAGATCGTGCACTCGTTCGCGACGGCCCGCGGCCTATCGCCGCGCCTCCTCGTCGCCGACGACTTCAACCCGGACCAACTCGTCCATGAAGGGGTCGTCATCTTCCTCACGTCGACTTTCTACAACGGAGAGTTCCCCAGCAACTTTTCTCGCACGTGGGACTACCTCCGAGCCACAACGACGTCGCTGCCGTCTACCAAATTCGCCGTGTTCGGCCTCGGCAACTCACACACAAAGGTCAACTTCAACGCCGCCGCCAAGGTGTTGGACGCGCGCTTGGAACAGTTAGGAGCGTCGCGTCTGATTCCGCTCGGACTCGGCGATGAACAAGCACCCTGCGGCCACGAAACGGCCTTCCGTCCTTGGATCCAGCACCTGTGGGTCAAGTTGCTAGGCGGACACGGCAAGATGACCCTTCCCGTGCAATTTCACATCTCAACGCCTGCAACCGACGCCGTGAGCGTGTCCCGCACCCTTCCCGGCTTTGACGGGTTCCGCGTCGTGTCCAACACACTGCTAACCCCCGACGGCTACGAGCGACCGACGTTCCTCCTGACGCTGGAGTTGCCCGCCGGCGTCACGTACCAACTGGGCGACCACATTCAAGTATCATACAACAACTCGTCTGACCTCGTCGAGCGCACCGCGTCGCGTCTCGGTCTTTCCTTGGACAGCACGATTCAGCTGAGACCGATCGGCCACGGCGGTTACTTGCCCGTAGACACCCCCATCAAGCTGGAAGATCTTCTGCGCGACTACTTGGACCTGTCGTCGCCGCCGTCACGGTCGTTCCTCGAAGGACTCTCGGCGCTGTGCGCAGACCCGGACGAAGCGCTCGCCCTCGAACAGCTCGCAGAGGACATGACCATCGGCAACTTGTACTCCAAGTACGTGGGCGGGAACGCCGCCTTCCGCACGCCGTTCACGCTCGTGGACGTGCTGGAGCTGCATCCGTCCATCCAGATAGGGCTGCATCACATCGTCGGCAATATCTCGCTCATCCGGCCGCGGTACTACTCGGTGTGTTCGAGTCCGCTGCAGCTGCCCCACCACGTGCAGGTCGTGTACATGGTGGACACGTGGCACTGCGGCAACGACCCGAACAAGCTGTTCATGGGCGCCGCTGCCGGCTACATGTCGCGCCTCGTGCCGGGAGATATCGTCACGTCGTCGCTCAGCCGCGGGTACTTCCGCCTCCCGACGTCGTTGGAGACGCCGATCCTCGGTGTGGCCTTGGGCACGGGCATCTCGTTCTTCCGCGCACTGCTACAGCATCGCGCGTACCACCAAGACCAGCACGCCGTGGTCAGCAAGATGCGGCTCTACTTCGGCATCCGCCACGCCGCCAAAGACTTTTTGTTTGAAAATGAACTCCAAGCGTACGTGAACCGCGGGTTGCTGGAGCTCGTACCCGCGTGTTCGCACGACAGCAACGAGTTCGTGACACCCGTGACCAAACTGCGCGACTTTCCCAACTCGGTGGCCGAGTACTTGGACAACCAGGGCGTGTACTTTTACTGCGGGATCGGCGGCACGATCCCGTACTTCCACGAAGCCGCCATCCAAACCGCGTTGCAAACCGTGCACAAGAGCACATTGGGCTCGGAGATGGAAACTGTCGACGAGATGAAAGTGACGGGGCGGTGGCAGGTCGAAGCCTTTTCATCGTGTTTGGACCATGAGAATGCGCTGCAACACCAGCAAAAGGTGCAGACCAAGAAGGAGGACACTCCCATTAGCGACGTGGTCGGGGACTGCGCCATGTTCTGCTTCCAGTGCGGCCAAACCAACCAAGGCATCGGGTGCACCAAGATCGGCGTGTGCGGGAAGACGCCCACCGTCGCGGCGCTCCAAGATCTGCTCGTCGACCATCTCAAACACTTGAGCTGGTATGCGCACCATATCCGCGTGGTGGACCCGGACGTGACGTCGCTGACGGAAGTGGACCGGTTTTCTCTTGTGGCGCTCTTCTCGACGCTGACCAACGTCAACTTCGACGCGACGCGGTTCGTGACGTTCATCCAGCAAACCAAGGCCTTCACGGACACGTTGAGCCAGGAATATGCGACAGTGTGCAAGGCGCATGGCGTGACCCCCCGCGCGGTGCCGTGGAAGCGCACGGACGCCAACGTGGTGGACATTGAGGAGCTGGTCGCGAGTGGGAAGAAGGTGGGTGTGCTCTCGCGTCTCCGCGCCGGCCGGAACGACGCGCTCGTGGGGCTGCAGGAGATGCTCGTGTACGGGCTCAAGGGTCTGGCGGCGTACACGGACCACTCGTTCCAGTTTGGCAACGAGAAGCCCGAGATTTACCACTTTATCCATGAAGCATTTGCGTTCCTGTGGTCTCCGGAGGCAGGGAAGGTGGACAAGGTCGTGGACATGCTCATGAAGTGCGGCCAAGTGAACCTCACGGCCCTCGCCCTCTTGCATGAGAGTAACAACACATACGGAGCCCAGTCCCCGGGTATCGCCACCTCGGTGCCTCGTCCTGGCAAGTGCATCTTGGTGTCTGGCCACGACCTCAAGATGCTCCACGATGTCTTGGAAGCCTGTGCCTCGTACAAGACTGACCACGGCGTGCATATCAACGTGTACACCCACGGTGAGCTGCTCCCGGCGCACGGGTACCCGGCGTTGCGTGCGTCGCCGCACTTGATCGGGCACTTTGGTGCTGCTTGGCAGCGCCAGTCGCTTGAATTCGCCCACTTTCCCGGGTCGATCTTGATGACCACGAATTGCCTGACGCAGCCCAAGACGGAATACAAGGACCGGCTCTTCACGGCTGGGGCCGTGGGGTGGCAAGACATCCCGCACTTGGAGGACGGGCAGTACGCGCCTCTGTTGGCCAAGGCCGTGGCCGGTGTTGGCTTTACCGACGCGGATCTCAAGTTCAACTACCCCGCCAACCCGTTTGTCAACACGGTGGAGAAGTACCACGTCGGGTGGGGCTCGGAGACTGTGATCGGCGCGGCTGCGACCGTGTTGCAAGCCGTCACCGACGGCCACATCAGCCGGTTCTACGTCATCGGCGGCTGTGACGGCTACGAAGGCGAGCGAAGCTACTACACGGACTTGGCCAAGGCGTTGCCGGACACGAGTGTCGTGCTCACGGTCGGCTGCGGCAAGTTCCGCATCAACCACTTGGACATGGGCACCATTGGCGACACGGGCATCCCTCGGCTGCTCGACTTGGGCCAGTGCAACGACTCGTACTCGGCCGTGCAGATCGCGCTGGCGCTGGCGCAGGCGTTGCAGTGTGGCGTGAACGACCTGCCGCTGTCGATCGTGCTGTCCTGGTTTGAGCAAAAGGCCGTGGTGGTGCTCTTGACGCTGCTGTCGCTTGGCATCCGCAACATTCGCGTCGGACCTACCGTGCCTGCCTTCTTGCGGCCGTCTATTTTCAAGGTCCTGCACGAAAAGTTCAACCTCATGGCCATTGGTGCCGACGTGCACCAAGACATTGCCAACATGGTCGGCGGCGACAACGGGATCGCCTCATCGCCTTAGGTATATTGGTTAGGATTAGGTTTTATTCATTAACGTTAATGTATTGTTGGGTTTATATCCACAACCACACCAGAAGAATCGGTAGGAGGATTGAGCCAATCAGATTGCAGGAAAGGAGTGATCGTCAACGTTGAATTAGTGTGTGACTACAATTTAGTGTGACACGAATTCCCACAGGACGACAACACATGGCAGGACAAAGAATCGAAATATTTATATAGTTTACAAAAACCCAAATTTTACCGAAATATGGACAATAATATTTAAAGAACTACAATTGTATTGCAACGACATGACAAGTTGGTTGAACGCGACTAGTAGCTATCAGCGCTAGAATGGGGCACGAGGGCGGGGGTGGCGGCCGACCCGCCAACGACCTGGCCCGTGTCTAGGGTTGTGACTACGGACGGACGTTGCATGACGGACTCGTGCAGCTTGCGGTGGTGGGCGTCGCGCATCTGCAGCAGCAGCGGGTGCCGGCACGTCTCGATGACTTCACACACGTGGAGCACGAAGTCGTCGGGCGTCAAGTGGGCCAGCACCGCCGTGAAGGCGCCGCTCACGTCTTCGGCCAGACAGGTCTGTCCTAGGTTGCGGATGGCGACGTCGGCGGCGGCAAACAGCGCCAGCGCCACCACGTAGATACCTTCGATGCCCACGAGCATGCACACATCCCACGCCACGAGCAGCGTGTCATACCGTAGCTGGTTGTGCTCTCGATTCGCCTGGAGGGATACATCTGAAAAGAGAGTCGGGAACCACTTATATGCCAGTAAAAACACTGGCAGCCCCACGACTTCAAAGGTCGCTGCGAGCGCTGGCAAGTACATGCTAACCATGCTCTCTAGGGTGGCGCCCGTCTGGACGAGGGCGTTGGTCGAGTGCGCTTCCGAGTGGAAGATGGTCGGCAGCGCGCCGTGGACGAGGCCGTGCAGGAACTGGAACGATCTGTCGACGTCGTCGGCAAGCACTTGGAGCAGGACAAACGCGATGCCGTTCATTCCTTGCAGGTACGACGTGTGGCTGGATGAGATGGCCGCATCGACGTTCGAGCATGAGTGCGCAATGAACGCGCGGAGGACGGTGCCGAGGTTGGTCAGCCGGGTAGGGGGCGCGTCCACCGTGGACGCCGGCGCGCCGTCCGACGACGCGAGCCACGTCGCCGTGCGGGGGATATCCTTGAGCAGCTGGATTGTGTCCCTATAACGAGGGTGAGTAGTGAGTCCACAGACGAATGTACTAGTAATAACAACAATACACGTACTCGTCCGAGATGGGGGTCGTCGAGTACGCGGCGATCTCTTGGGCGGTCACAACTGGGTGGGGCAGAGCCCACGCGAAGATGGAGGGCCAGTAAAGTAGTCGGCAGGACGTGTGCTGCACGAGCAGTTGCAGCGCTTCCGTGTACCGTCCATGATGCTGGCAGAACATGAGGATCTCGACGACGTCCGCCGCGGCCAGGCGCGGAAGCGGCGAAGGGTGGTTCTGCGGTGGCTGGGGGTCGAAGATGAGCGACTGGGACTGCGCACTGCTCCGCTGGATGCCGTCGCCCCCGGACGGCGGAAAGAACGACAGCGGCGGCGTCCGGTGGGGGGGGTGCTGCTGGGTGGTGGTCGCTGCTGGAACATTTCGGCGGACGTGTGGCCTACTGAACGCCGACAGCGGATGACTAGTACTACTACTGCCCCCCGCGACGACATGTCCTTGGGCCAAATCGATCGCGTGCACCAGCGCCCCCATCCACTCGACCATGTCGTCGTCGCTGGCGGCTTGCAGCAGCAGACTCATCGACGCCGTCGTGAGGAGAAAGCAGTGCGGCCGACCGGACAGCACCGCGTGCACGAGCCGGACGGACGCGTGCCCGTCGCTCAACGACACCACCGTCGTGGACTTCAGCGCCGGTTTGTCGGTGGAGGTCGAGTCGGCGACGGCGGCATTGCCGGACTGCAGCAGCGCGTGGCCCCACTTGGCCAACGCCGCCGTCGATCCAGCAGCCGCAGGGCCTCCGAGTCTGGCGCACACGAACAGGTCGCCGTCGATCTCGCACGCCAGGTCCTTCCACCCCATGAGCGCTGTCCCGCGGGTGGTGAGCTTGAGCATGCTGCCGAGCGCGTCGTACGAGTGCTGCATCTTCAGCACGCCGACTTTGGGGCGACATCGGAGAAAGTGCACGGTCAGGGGGCACCTTGCCGAGTGGACACGCCGCCGCAACGTGGACATGTCATTGTCGGACGGGATCGAGCTGCCGTTGACGGCAATGAGGATGCTGCCTCGAGGCACTTGCTTCCCGCCCAAGTACATCGCTGTCTGCACGATCCAGTGGTGGCCGACATACCGACCGTGGTCGTGTGCAAGAAGGGCATGGATGTCTGAACGATGGAGGACCGCAAACTCAAGGATGTCGTCTTCTGATGACTCGGCGACGACGGTGATCCTGGCCGACGAAGGGGACGGTGACATGGCGCCGCCGCTGTAGCTGCGCGTTCGAAGGACACCTCGGTCACTCGGGGGCGAACAAGCTCCGCCTTTGGAGGCGAGCCGCAAGCGCGAGACCCACGCTTGCATTTCTTCATGTGAGTCCGCGTGCAGAAGCAGGAAGAACGACGTGGACGCAATCTGGAACGAATGCGGTCGGTTCGATAAGTACTCGTGTATAGGCTTGATGCTGCATTGCACCAATTCAAAGATGTGGTCGTTCTCGCTCGACTTCTTCTTCGAGCTTGAGAGGGCAAGCCCCGCGAACGCCTCGAGCATTCGCTTCTGCCCAGGCTTCTTCAAGGAGAAGTACTGCAGCACTTGCCCCGTCAAAACGAAGCGCCGTGTCTTCCACATATTCATGTTCTTTGCACGAATATGCAGGTTTCCTTCCATCTCCGTGTACGTCGACGACATTCCCGCGGCATGGTGGTGGAGTTCAAACCCTTCCATCCCAATTGCACAAGCAAGAAATCATTACCCGGCTAACCGGACTTTCAATAAATGATCATCCGGAAATATCCGGAAGACAAGCCCGGATTACGCGCGAGATCCATTTTCAAACATTCACATCAGCGCCGAGTCGCCGCCGTCATGCCCCAAGGGTCTTCTTGTGCTCCATCTCCATCGAGCCAAGCGCTCCGCAAATGCTTAATGGTATGTGGATCGTGCACCACGCCACCACGTGTGAACCGTCAGCACGATGCATGCTTGTGCGATAGAGGGACGACGACTTACTCAGAAAGGCCATCCCACACACACTTCTCGTGTCCAAAGGCATTAGAAGAGTATGGGATGACCTTTCTGAGTACTAATATGTCGGCCCCTTCATTGTTGACAGAGGAGTCTGCTGTCGTGAGGCCAAATACAATCCGTGTCAAGATCAGGTGACTGCATTCGCAGGACAACATAGAGGTAAAGCGTGAACGGGCAACGTGTGCAAGTAAGTATATGCTATATTATGAATACGAATACTAATGAAAAACTAACGAATCGGTATGCCTAGGCGGTGGGGGTTTTGTCGCCGCCGACCATGTTGGCAATGTCTTGGTGCACGTCGGCACCAATGGCCATGAGGTTGAACTTTTCGTGCAGGACCTTGAAAATAGACGGCCGCAAGAAGGCAGGCACGGTAGGTCCGACGCGAATGTTGCGGATGCCAAGCGACAGCAGCGTCAAGAGCACCACCACGGCCTTTTGCTCAAACCAGGACAGCACGATCGACAGCGGCAGGTCGTTCACGCCACACTGCAACGCCTGCGCCAGCGCCAGCGCGATCTGCACGGCCGAGTACGAGTCGTTGCACTGGCCCAAGTCGAGCAGCCGAGGGATGCCCGTGTCGCCAATGGTGCCCATGTCCAAGTGGTTGATGCGGAACTTGCCGCAGCCGACCGTGAGCACGACACTCGTGTCCGGCAACGCCTTGGCCAAGTCCGTGTAGTAGCTTCGCTCGCCTTCGTAGCCGTCACAGCCGCCGATGACGTAGAACCGGCTGATGTGGCCGTCGGTGACGGCTTGCAACACGGTCGCAGCCGCGCCGATCACAGTCTCCGAGCCCCACCCGACGTGGTACTTCTCCACCGTGTTGACAAACGGGTTGGCGGGGTAGTTGAACTTGAGATCCGCGTCGGTAAAGCCAACACCGGCCACGGCCTTGGCCAACAGAGGCGCGTACTGCCCGTCCTCCAAGTGCGGGATGTCTTGCCACCCCACGGCCCCAGCCGTGAAGAGCCGGTCCTTGTATTCCGTCTTGGGCTGCGTCAGGCAATTCGTGGTCATCAAGATCGACCCGGGAAAGTGGGCGAATTCAAGCGACTGGCGCTGCCAAGCAGCACCAAAGTGCCCGATCAAGTGCGGCGACGCACGCAACGCCGGGTACCCGTGCGCCGGGAGCAGCTCACCGTGGGTGTACACGTTGATATGCACGCCGTGGTCAGTCTTGTACGAGGCACAGGCTTCCAAGACATCGTGGAGCATCTTGAGGTCGTGGCCAGACACCAAGATGCACTTGCCAGGACGAGGCACCGAGGTGGCGATACCCGGGGACTGGGCTCCGTATGTGTTGTTACTCTCATGCAAGAGGGCGAGGGCCGTGAGGTTCACTTGGCCGCACTTCATGAGCATGTCCACGACCTTGTCCACCTTCCCTGCCTCCGGAGACCACAGGAACGCAAATGCTTCATGGATAAAGTGGTAAATCTCGGGCTTCTCGTTGCCAAACTGGAACGAGTGGTCCGTGTACGCCGCCAGACCCTTGAGCCCGTACACGAGCATCTCCTGCAGCCCCACGAGCGCGTCGTTGCGGCCGGCGCGGAGACGCGAGAGCACACCCACCTTCTTCCCACTCGCGACCAGCTCCTCAATGTCCACCACGTTGGCGTCCGTGCGCTTCCACGGCACCGCGCGGGGGGTCACGCCATGCGCCTTGCACACTGTCGCATATTCCTGGCTCAACGTGTCCGTGAAGGCCTTGGTTTGCTGGATGAACGTCACGAACCGCGTCGCGTCGAAGTTGACGTTGGTCAGCGTCGAGAAGAGCGCCACAAGAGAAAACCGGTCCACTTCCGTCAGCGACGTCACGTCCGGGTCCACCACGCGGATATGGTGCGCATACCAGCTCAAGTGTTTGAGATGGTCGACGAGCAGATCTTGGAGCGCTGCGACGGTGGGCGTCTTCCCGCACACGCCGATCTTGGTGCACCCGATGCCTTGGTTGGTTTGGCCGCACTGGAAGCAGAACATGGCGCAGTCCCCGACCACGTCGCTAATGGGAGTGTCCTCCTTCTTGGACTGCACCTTTTGCTGGTATTGCAGCGCGTTTTCGTGATCCAAACACGATGAAAAGGCTTCGATTTGCCATCGTCCAGACGCCTTCATTTCATCGACAGTTTCCATCTCCGAGCCCAATGTGCTCTTGTGACTTGCTTGCAAAGCTGCTTCGATCGCCGCTTCGTGGAATTCTGGGATCGTGCCGCCGATCCCGCAGTAAAAGTACACGCCCTGGTTGTCCAAGTACTCGGCCACGGACGTGGGAAAGTCACGGATCAACGTCACGGGTGTCACGAACGAAGCGCCGTCATGCGAGCACGCGGGGGCAAGCTCCAACAACCCACGGTTCACGTATGTGTCCAGTTCATTTTGAAACAAAAAGTCCTTGGAAGCATGGCGAATGCCAAAGTAGAGGCGAATCTTGCTCACGATGGCGTTGTGGTCTTGGTGGTACGCGCGATGTTGCAGCAGCGCACGGAAGAACGAGATACCCGTGCCAAGCGCCACGCCAAGAATAGGTGTTTCCAACGACTCTGGCACTTTAAAGTACCCGCGACTGATTTGGGCCGTTACGAGCGCGTCCGTCTTGAGGTGGGACATGTACCCCGCGGCGGCACCAGTGAATGTCTTGAGCGGGGACTTGCTGGATTGCCACTTGGCCACCATGTACACAATCTGGACGTGGCGGGGAAGCATGAGGGGGCTAGAGCACACCGAGTAATACCGAGGAGGAAGGATGGGAACGTTGCCCAAAATGTGCTCGAGGCCCACTTGGATCGAAGGGTACAGTTCCAACACATCCACGAGGGTAAATGGAATGCGACTGGCAGGGTTCGTCCCCACGTATTGGGAGTACGCGTTGCCGGCAGTCATGTCTTCCGCCAAGTGCTCCAACTCTGTGGCTTCTTTCTTGTCCGTGCAAAGCGCCGACAAACCTTCAAGGAACGACCGCGATGGCGGCGACGATAAGTCGAGGTGATCGCGAAGCAGCACTTGCAACTTCACGGGATCAGTGGGCAGGCCCGTGGAATTCGCCAACGCAGATAGGTGCACCGTAGTGCTCAAGTCCAAGTGCATGCGACGAGCCAACCGCAGCACCAGGTCGTCCGAGTTGACGTGGGCCACCTGGATGTGGTCGCCCAACTCGTACGTGACTCGAGGGGGCAGCTCCAACGTCAAGAGGTATGAAGGGCGTTCGTATCCCACAGGGGTGAGCAATGTGTTGGAGACGACGCGGAACGCATCAAAGCCAGGAATGGTGCGCGGGGCGGACTCGACGTCCTTGGTGGGGTAGCTGATGCCATATTGCACTGGCAACGTCATCTTGCCATGACCTCCGAGCAACTTGACCCACAACGATTGGACCCAGGGCCGGAAGCTGGTTTCGTGGCCGCTGTCGGCCTGTTCGTCGCCGAGGCCGAGGGGCACAAGGCGTTCTCCCCCCAACGCTTCCAGCTGGGCGTCGAGTTGCTTCCCGGCATTGTTGAAGTTGGACTTGGTGGCGCTGTTGCCCAACCCAAACACGGCAAACTTGGTGGTAGTAAACTTGGCAGTCGTGGTTTGGAGGTAGTCCCACGTGCGGGTAAAGTTGCTCGGGAACTCGCCATTGTAAAACGTCGACGTGAGGAACACAATCACGTCTTCGTGTACGAGGTCTGCATGGTCAAAGTCGTCAGCGGCCACCAGGCGGGGCGAGAGACCGCGGGCCGTCGCGAACGAGTGCACGATCTTCGCAAACGATTCGGTGGTGCCGGTCTGGGAACCGTACAAGATCAACATGGTCGAGGGAATTAAAAAGTGAGACCACTGGGGCGAGTCGGCGGGGTGCGAACTTGAACGGGCGCAAAAATGCCGCACTAAACACCTCAAATCGTTGAATTCCCCTGATCCAGTGGGAAAAGTCGGGGGCACCAGCCAAAACACAACTCACCGTGGCGAATTTCCACCTTGCACTTCCTGGCTTTCGACTCTACTGCGCTCCGATTGGCCAGTGCGCCAATTGTGAACTAAACTCTCGCTGGATGGTCCGGATAATACCTGGAACTGCGTTGCTCTGTCCGCTGAATGCACATGGACACGCTCCGGTTACGTGATTGGTCAAGTGTGAACTAAACTCCCTTACAGCACCGAGATCAATGCGATAACGTCATTCATCTCCTGTCGATCCTCCTCGATACTGTACGTTGCTGCCGTACTGTATTGGTCAATATCTCCCGTACAGATCAGGCAATTTGCTACGTAGTACTACTGTACTACGTATTACTGGTATATGCGGATGCTGTTTGATGGTGATCTTCCGAACACAAGCATTCACATGTCATATTGTAGGTACAGTACTGTATCGAACTGATCTTAGGCATGTCCAAGCCTCTCCATGACTTGGCGTTGTGATCTCATCCGACAATCCAAACACCGACTATACATACTAGTATATTATATATACCAGGTACAGAGTCTCCTGTCACGTTAAGCTGTTGATATTCTACGACCTTGTAATGCAATCGTTGAGTCATCACTCCAACTTTAGCAGCAACCAGTGCGTTCGAAATATAACGTTACTTAACGTTACTAGTCCAAAGACCAGGGCGGTAACACGACCGACCGTGGCTACATAGCAGGATGGTATAGGAAACGAACGTTAAAAGATGGACGTTGATACAACCGCGGCGGCGTCCGACGACACTGGCACGAGATCATGGAACATGTCAAAGTCGATCCAGACGCCGTTGGTCTGTGGGTGGCGCTTGACGCATCGAGCAAACATGTGGTCCCACACAATGTCGGTCAGTTGGTACGAGTGCCGCGCCTGGGCCGTGTTGGACGTGGTGCTGTCTTCGCCTTCGAGGATCACGACCACCTCCATATTGGTCTTTTCAAAGTGCCGCTCGATGGAGGTCCGCGTCACGGGCGTGGCCACCTGCGGGGAGTCGGCGTCGCGGTTGCCGTTGTCGTGGTCCACGGCGCGTTGCAGCGGGTCCGGGTACGCTGGGGTGGTGGTCGCGTTGTACGAAGACGGCCGGCATTCTGGCGGAAAGAGGGGGCTCCACTGATCGATGCGATGGACGACCAGTTGCGGCATCGCCATGAGCAAGTACGACCCGAGGTCGTCGTCTGGTTGCTGCAGGCGCATGCTGTGCGTCTGGAAGAGGCCGCCGCCGTCGTCGTCGACTTGGTCTCGCACGGCGTAGCATCGGACATGCGCTTCCACGAGCTAGACACGACATCATTCATGTGGACTAGACTATGGCCACACACCTGGTGCTTGCGGCGCTCGCATACTTGAAAGATGAAGTAATACTCGCCTCGGATGCGACGAATCACGGCGTTGGTCGTGAACACGATGGACTGGGCTCGTGTCTACGAAGCATGACCTTGAGATGGGATAATAATCATGTCAGGATATCGCACTCACCGACGCGCGGGAAAAATGGATGAAGAACATCCCCACCATCAGCGCATTGATGAATATGCCAGAGAAGCTCTACACATGCATCGATAAGGATGATAAACCAACGTCCTTGGGAGAGTCAGCGCACCTCCAACGTCAAAAGCAGCGCCATGGACCCACAGCCGCCGTAGAAGATGTCGTCTGTCGGCGCACCATACCCGATGGTCATCTTCGACTCCGATGAGAGATCCAGAAACATGGAGATTGCGTACGTACAATCGTCTCGATCGAAAAGATGTACGCTTCCGTGAGCGTTTTGATCCCGACGTTGCATTTGGCATCGTTGTACGACACCACCAAGTACAAGCATGCAAAGACGAACGTCACGAGCACGTACGACACGACGACGCCCGAGATCAACGTCGGCGTCTTCACGTTAATCACAGTATGGTACAGATCGTTCCAGTAGATCTGCTTCCAGTTGCCACCCGTGCGCGCAATGCTACCATCACAACATCCATGACATCGAATCCAATGACTTTCATCCTCCGTACTTGAGGATGCCGCGAGACGTGTTGCCAGGATTCGGGCGACTTCGCGTCCGCAGTAGCGGCTTCCCAGACCGATCGACAAAGCGAGGTCTCGGTGGCATCGCACTCTTCTTGAGGCATTGCGGCAGCAAGAAGTTGTCGCCGCCGTCGTCCATTATATTTCCAGAATTCAGAATTGGGTTGGCCGCCACTAATAGTGTAACCTTCTTCATGTGCGTATCCGGAATCCGCTTAATTATCCGTATTCCTACTACTTGCGCGCGTAGATCACTTTCAAATTTCGAGGCACAAGACAACATTCAACGTGGGTATTCGAGACATAAGGTTACAGTTCGACAGTGTTGTTGGACTTTTGCAGCAGGGCGTCGCGCCGCATCTGCCGGATGATCCCGTGCAGACTCTGCACGGAATTCTGGACGCTGGCGTCTCCCATGAGCGTCTGGACCCGCGGGTGGGTGAGGTGGTCTTCCACGGCCATGACCATGGCGACAAACGCCTCGTCGCCGACCCACGGCGTCGCTAGCGTCGGTTCCACAGGCATGGGGATATCGTTCAGGAGCGACGTCGGCGGTCCATGGAGCAGGTCGTCGATCTCTCGCTGGATCTCGTCACGCAACACCCGCGAGTCGTTGTCGTCGATGGCCATCCACTCGACAATCTCGGTCGAAATCTCGCCGTACGTGCTGCTCACCGAGATGCAGCTCAGCATCGCACACATGTCGTGCACAATATGACACTCCTTGTGGTCCCCCAGTCGGTCCAAGCTTGGCACCCATGTCGACGCCGCCCACGTGTTCTGGATCACTGTCCGGGGCACCGCGTCCCACGCCGCTTTGATCGCCAGCATCGCGTCGTACACGTGCGGGGACCGTCCAAACTGGAGACCCGCCGAGCCTTTAGGCATGCTCCGCGCCCGCTGCTCCAGCTCCAGACGCTTGCTGTCTGGCAGCGACAGCACGGCAATCAGGTCCGAGAACACGGCGTTCTTGAACTCTTTCTTGAGGGCGTCCACGATGCCCATGTTGAGTGGCTGGTACCTCGACCCCATATTCATCGGCACAAACGCGGCGCTCACGTTGTCCAGGTTGAACTCGTGGTACGGGGCGCCGTGCTCGAGCAGCAGCAGCACCGGCTCGGTCGTGCGCGCCTTCACTTCGGGTAGAAACACTTGGTGCACCCAGTGGTTGAACACCGTCGCGTCCATCCACGCCTTGATCTGCGGCATGTAGTGCACCGGCAGGCTCTTGAACCCGACCGACGACAGCGGCGCCTTCTCCTTGCCTACCATGAGCAGCGGCACCTTGTGCGTACCCGTGGCGTTGACGCACACAACCAGCGACACGCGCTCCATCTTGCGCTGCTGCACCTCGGCGCTCTCGAACGGACACAAAATATTGTATGAAGGCACGAGCTGGTAGAACAGCGACGTCTCGCACATGTTGTAGATGCGGTCGGGGCTGTAGTGCAGGATCTTGTCGCGCAGCTGCTTGAGCTGCAGCTGCATGTCCAGCGGCGTTACGTACGCCGTCGGGTGGTTGTGGCTGCTCGTGATGTGGTAGCGCGACGCAAACTTGCTGTACCATGCCTGCGACGGCTTGAAGTCGCACGCGGGGTACTTGTCCGCGAGGTCCTTGGCTTTGCGCTGGATCATCGTCGGCGGCACGATCACGTTGCGCGACTGGAGCGCCGCGATCCATCCGTAAAGCTCTGCATCGAACGACGCCGACGACATGTCCGAGGTCGAGGTCGGGGCTAAGTCGGCCGAACTGGTTCCCGCGAGCCCGATGGACGACGAGGCGGACGCGGCGGCGACGACGGCCGACGTGGTCGAGGACGCGAACGACGGTTTGCGCTTGGACACGTTCGTCGATGCCATGGATGGAAGGCCGTTGGTCACGCGCTCGACGATCTTGTCCTTTTTGTGCAGCAGTTGGCGAATCGCTGCCTCCGTGATGTTGTACCGCCGGCCGAGTTCAACTTTCTTGAGCGTCGGGTCTCTCTCCACGGCCCGAATGATGTCCATGCGCTGCTTGTCGTTGAGGCGCAACTTGCCCTTGCGGCCGCCACGCCCCCCGCCGCCTGTACTACTGGTCGTCGGCGGCACGGAGATGGGATTAGGCAGTTGTTGCACGGGCAACGTCGGATGCAAGTTCATGAACGAGTCTTCCATCGAATGCATGTTGCCGGTTCGATGGTCCTTGGATGGATCGTCTGCCGATGTCGGGTTCGACTTGAGGTACCGGTCGAGGATCACGTCCTTCTTCTGGAGCAACTGACGGATCGCCGCTTCCGTGATGTTATATCGCCGCCCGAGCTCTACGTTTTTCAGCGTCGGGTCCCGCTCCACGGCGCGGATGATGTCGACGCGCTGCTGGTCATTGAGCCGGTGGCGCTCCTTCTTGCCAATGCCAGAAGCTGGTTTCCCGTCGTGGTGCTTCGCCCCACTTGCTTCGGACATGGGAAAACTTCGGGGAATTTGACCACCACCTACTTCGACGGCATACAATTCCGAGTAATTTTATTGCGATCGAATAAAAATACACCGCATTCGCCACCCAAATTCGAAATTTTAAACCGAAGATGCATCCACGACTTTGATTGGCTCTTCACACTATTTACAGATCATCCACTTCGCTCGAAGAAAAAAAGAATATCACACTATTAATTTTGGACCAATCCCTGTACACTGTACAGTAACGCGAAATGGTGACGACAATTTTAATTAGAAATCACACTATTTCCTGACAACTTGGTCAAAATACACTCACAGGCACATCGTTCATCGAGTCCGCGGGGGCGGCGCGGAGGTCGTGGAACTTGTCGAAGTCGATGTGTGCGCCGTTCGTCACGGGGTCTCGACTCACGCAGCGGGCAAACGTATGGTTCCATGACATGTCGTGTGCTGTATAGGAGAAGCGTGCCTGAACGACGACACGTGACATGTTCAGGGACCGACTGAACGACCTGCGAGCGTACGTACCTGCATGGTGTTGCCAGTGGTGCTGTCGGTTCCTTCAAGGATAACGACAACTTCCAGTTCTGATCGACGTAGATGACGCTCAATTTGCGCTTGCGTCGGTTTGGTTGGCTCCACAGCGTCCGCGTGGTAATCCCGGTTCCCATTCTCGTGATCGATTGCTCGTTGCGATGGATCTGTGGTGAACAAGCGCCGTCATCAGGACGCACTACGACATACGTGGACACGTTATTACCTGGGAACGCAGGACACGTCGTGGCATGGTACTCGTCGGGAAGGCATTCCCGAGGGAAGAATGGGCTCCACGGGTCAATTCTATGGACCTACCGAAGAAACTTCAAAACTGAAACCGTCATTTCTGAAAACTGACCACAACTTGGGGAAGCGCCATGAGAAGGAACGCGCCGATGTCGTCGTCTGGTTGCTGGATTCGCATGTGGTGGGTCTGGAAGAGCGCTTCTTCCGTGCACCCGTCCTCGCCGCTGACTTCATGGCGCACGGCGTAGCATCGCACATGCGCTTCCGCCAACTACATGCATATTCAGTATCATCACGGACGTTGCAGCACACCTGATGCTTTCTCCGCTCGCATACTTGGAACATAAAGTAGTAGTCGCCTCGAATCCTTCGGATCACTGCGAAGTTCGTAAAGATGATCGAACATGCTCGTGTCTAAAGCAATGAAGATCAGGTATCGATAGGGCAGGGACGGGAACGTACGGTAGCGCGGGAGAAGCGCACGAAGAACATGCCAATGCACACGGCGTCGAGGAAGATGCCGGAGAAGGATTCAAGGGTGAGGATCACCGCCATGGACCCACATCCGCCGTAGAAGATATCGTTCGAGGGCGCGCCATACCCAATCGTCATCTAAAACGACTTGTATAAAGCACAAGAAAGGACAGATTATGATGGACGAACAATGGTCTCGACGGAGAAGATGTACGCTTCCATGATGGTCGTGATGCCGACGTTGCACGTGGGGTCGTTCACAGACACGTAGCGGTAGCACAGCGCAAAGAGGAAGATCACGAGCGAATACTAGTACATAGCAAGGACATGTCAACATCACATGGATAGCGCTCGTCGTTACCGCGGCGAAGACACCAATAATGACGCGGCTCGTGCGGGTGTTGATGATGGTGTGGAAGAGGTCGTCCCAATAGATCTTGCGCCAGTTTCCGCCTGACCGCCTGATGCTACAATGCCCCGCATGAAGAAGGTTCAATGTCGACGATGGGCTCGTACTTGTACGATCCGACCGGGACATCCAGGAGCAACTTGCCGCTCTCACCGACCACGGGTTCCCCTCGTCCGACGACGCGCGCGATGGGTTTGGGAGGTGCGTTGTCCAGACTTTCCATGCCTTTGCTCATATCCACGCGCCTGTGCAGCAGTGGACTCTTCTCTCGATGCGGCATTCTTGGCGACTGCTCCTTCGTCGATATCGACAACTCTTGGTGAAACGGACCGATCTTGGCATACAAATATCTAGGTTATTTTGAAGGTGAATGTAGAATTGGGCGGCACTGTTTCGCCTGATTCACGACGTCCAAGAGCTCATATAATACTTTACATTTAATGAATAATACATTAAGACTAAGTAAAGTACATGTTTTTAATATATTATACACAGGATGTCATGGAAGACTCTGTCGTGCGCTCCTACTGTACACATGGGATCTTGACGTGGCTACTCCGCCGTTATGTTGGCGCTTCTGGGAGTAATTCCTTTACAGTAGCGTTAATCAGAATATATCGTGCCTTCACATCCATTCATTCGGATGATCAGGTCGTCAATGACGTTATATCAAAAACTTCTCTGTTAATTAATATAATATTGGGTTTTGCAGGTAGATATCCTCGATTATATGACAAGGCATGGAGGCTGCACGATAACTACAAGTAGATAGATATACACGGTTTACGAAACAAATACGAAACAATTTCAATGCAGTCACGAAACATTTTGTTTCGTAAAACGGAAGTATCGATTTTCCTTTATGCTGGATTTTGTAAGGTGCTTCAAGTATAGAAAAGTACCACTGATTTACGAAACTTTCACGAAACACTGGATTAAAGTATACTCAGCGTGAGTTGAAGGATTTTGAAACGCACAAATTCAAGTTCTTTAGGCGTCACAAATGCATGGCGATATCGTCTCAAGTTGGAGGTTTGCGTCATTCTTAGTGTCCAAGGACTGGCTAACGTCAAGCGTATGAATACAACATTGCCTGAACTACTGTACTGGTTGGTGGCTTATGCATGGGAAAGGTGTACCCATCTACGACTAACGTTAAGGCAAAAATGGTTCCTTATACCAACAGCTACCCAACACGCGTTAATGGAACAGTATGGCGTTAACGTTAGTAGGACCAGGAGCCACGATAATGTTAGCTTGGGGGCGTTGTGGAAGGCTGCCTCTCCTCCATCTTTTCACCATAAGCTTAGTGCAACTCGCAATCCTCTCACCTCCATTCGCCATACCGTACTCGTCGAACTCGCCGTGCCTCACTCAAGGGAATAGGATAAAAACGTGTGGCCACTTGACTTTTTACTGGTGGTCACCGAAAATGTCATGTGTTGTTGTTTTGCTCGTGGTTAAACTGTGGAACTTACTGTTAACGAGAATTGCTTGGGCATCCTTATACGTATCGACGCGTAGGCATTCGAACTGTATGGTATGACCAGCACTACAGCTCACAAAGTACACTCTAATACGGTTACAATACCTTCGCAAAGATATAGGGCCCACGGTTTGTTTGCTTGTTTTACGTTAGCTAGCACCAACATATTTCGAAGTAAAAATTAACATGAAATCTTGTCCAGTTATTCACAATGTAATCGACCAAATTCTCGCTTGTTACCGATAGTATGTTGCCACTTGCATCGTCCAAGCCACTGTCTTGGATGATGGTTGACTTCATGTTGGCAACACGACAACTTCGTCGAATTGACTCGTGGCTCGGCTCGATTCACGCCGCTTATTTGAGGCTTCGATTAAGTAGGTCCAGCCCCCAACAAGTACCTTGTCAACATACAGTCTTTGAGTTGGTCTTGCTGTAGTGCATGCGAAGTTCTAAGGTAGTGCATCGATTTTCTGGACGGTTTCTGATCACAGTATTGGTCATTTTTCAAACCTTCATAGCTTCGCTGTCATATCGAATTTTTATATTCTACGATTATGTCCTGAATATATAATTCAAGCAGAATTTTATGGTGTTAATCCAAATGTGAAAAGAAACACTTCATGATTTGTAGGCAATTTAAATACAGCAAATAAGAAATCTCATGACTTTCTAACGACATCCAAATCTGGACGGCCAACATATCTTGACATTTGTATACTGTTAATATAATTTACATTAAAATACTTCTGATTTCTAAGGACCAAACTATAAAATTGCCTACGGCGAAAACAATAAAAATTCACAAAATATAAAAGAATGAATGAATAAAAATTCAATTGGACTTTTTGCGCTTAACATTTGGCTTTCTGGTTGGCTTGGAAGCGTTCGTGTGCAAGCCTTCCTTC
>NW_009798332.1:181460-192944 GCF_000520075.1 Aphanomyces astaci | reverse complement strand
GTACGTCGTCACAGCTGTCTTGATGTCGCGCTTGAATGTGCGAAAGATTGCGACGTCCAACGGCTGAAGCAAATGCGTCGCGTTTGCAGGTAAGTAGACCAACACAATACCATACGCTTCGCAGATCATCTCACTGTCTACGCCGTGATGAGAAGAGCAATTGTCTAGGACAAGTACGGCAGGTCTAGCGGCACGGCAGCGAAGCTTCCACTCTCCGAAGGTAATCAGCCAGTTGTTGAAGATCGCTGAGTTCATGAACGCTTTAGGAGCCGTGGTCACAAGCGCGTCATCGACAGGACACTCGTCCAAGATAGTACTCTCGCAGGACTGTCCAGGGAGAATAAACGCCGGGGGAACGAGAGTGCCGTCGGATGCAGCAGCCACGACAATGGTGAGGTGGTACGGTGGGGTATTTTCTTCATACCAAGCGTTCTTTGACCCGCGAATGGCGACGACTTTCTTGTTTTGGGACTTTGTCTTGAAGCTCGTTTCGTCCATGTTGTAGACATCTGCCGCGGTGCACGAGAATCCCAGAGTGCCTTTGATTAGCGCGTTAAAGTAATGTATTATACCTTCTTTGTTAACTGCGTTGCGACTCTTTGACAGCTTCTGAGCCACGCGGTCAGCAATGATAGGGTTGCGTACACAAAACTTATGGTACCATCCTCGAGTAACGTTCCGTGGTACGCCATGGTATACAGCCAATATCGAGTTCGCCTTGTGGATGACTTCCCCTCGCTCAACCGGCATTCCACGACGTTGCATCGCAGCGATCCAAGCAACAAGGTCCTGCTCAATCGATGAGGGGAGAGCTTGGTGCGGCCCTCGCTTGTTGATGGAAATGGCGCCAGTGTCCTTCTTCATCTTGATGTAGTGGAACAACGTGGCCCTGGAGACAGCAGAGCTCCGGACGACAGCCGCTTTGGACTCACCAGCTTCGACGCGCCGAATCGCATCAAGGATTTGATGATACGTGGCGGGCATGTTTCAAAATGGGAAAGTCAAAAGTCAATGAGTATTTTTATTCAATTGGCGCGAAAAAATTGCGGGAAATATCGTCACTCGAGTTTGTATATAATTACAACCACGAATATTATCATATCCAATCAAATTCACTCAACTCAAAATGCAGAAGTACTATTGGTGAAAACTCAAACCGTCCAGGAATTAGGTGCCGTCTAGTTAATCGGTGCACTACCTTACTCATGTTGCATTTTCATGACGTGCACCTCAACTTTACTTGTGCAAACACACCACCACTTTGGTTAGTAGTACTAGTAGTATATACTAGATACTGTAACGTTTCGTATTTGTTTCGTGAACCACCAAGTAATAGTAGTTAGTCGAGAAAGTGAAAGTTAATGTGACCAAAATAAAATATTTTTCGTGACTAGAGGACACGTAGAATGAATATATTCACTTCAATAAGACGTGAAAAGGAGTTTTAGGGTCTGGTTGAAGTAAAATCCACCTGATTTTTTTTCGACGACTTTTTGGGTGAGAAAAAGTTGGTGCTGGTTAAAGTAATCCGGTAAAATAATAAGTGGTCAATGTAAAATGTGCCCGGATAGTAGTGGTGTTTCATAGCCAATCACTCATAATGACGGAGCTTGGGCAACTAGAAGTGGCTGCAAAAGACAGCCCGACAGCGAAGAAGCCAAGGGTATCTAAAACGAATTTGGTCAAATGTGCACCTGCTGACGCGCAAGTTACGCTTGTACCGCCCATCTCCAGGGCAGGCTTCGACGATGTGACGTAGAAGTCTAATGAGCTAAAAACTCTACGCGTCCATTCGCAAACTGCACAGGGCCACAGTAGTTGGGAGAAAAGATCTGTTCCAGACACATGTGGCTCAACTCGAGCAAATTAGTCTTGGTCATATGTTCTGGGCTCGTCCACTCGAATTCCGGTGGTAGCCACGTCGGCCGATTGATCCAATCCACATTTGAGCCGTTGGTGGCTTCCGACACCAATCGACGTGTTTGCTAGTAGTACATTATACACAAACTCGGTGTCATGACAACAACAATGATAATCAATACCTGGAGTAATCCGCGAACGGGCAGTGACTCGAGCTACATCAGGATATCCTTTGCGTTTCTTGGTTTGTCGAACAGATCTTGCATGGACTGAGCAACGCTTTCGAAAACGGAGCCGGTGACAAAGTACCGCTCTTGAGGGCGCTCCACACGAACAAAGGTCTTTTCAGGCCTGTGTCCATTAACATGCACGAGCTATTCATTGTTAAATACATATCCTCAGTATGACGAAGGATATCCAAGGTACTAACCGTGCAGGTGCCTGCAACGAATTCCTCCAAAGCCTTGATTCGTGAAATTGTCCGAGTGTGAGGCGCCTTCTTCTGCGTGAGGAATTGCGCGCGAGGGAGGGCTTTAACGACTTGGTGAATGGGCATCGGAAAGGGGACTTTATCTATGTGCATCATGTACGGATTTGGGTGAATGTAGTAGGTTCACTTACGTTGGTGCATACTAATATGCGCACCCGCCCAACCAAATTGTGCACATTCGTCTAGTAGTGCCCGAATGACGGCGTGAACTGGGCTCCCCGACGGAAACCAGTCTTGAATAGTGGTTGTTGCGAATGAAGATGCTATTGAAAACAAGTAGTTAGTCGAAACATGATGTTTGTAGGTACCTTGTGCAGATGGGGTGAGCAAAGTCCAGAAAACCCATAGAACAACATGCGCAGTACTAGACGATGCAAAGGTTTTTGCAATGTCCAGGGTGCGGGGAAAGTTTTGAAGTATTGTTTGGTCCAGGTTAGAAGCATTGCAAAGTTTGGATACTGTTTCAACTGCACTTTGGCTCTTCTGGCAACGCGATTGAGAGGTAACCACGTTGTACAAGTGCTTGTGTTCGTTTTTCCCGATGTTTGCCCGGTCGGTGTCTCGGGGTTGAGTTCTTCGTTTGCATGCGCTATGTATCATAAGAATTTAAGTATAAACATGAATATTCGGTTACAGTTTGATGGGTTGTGGGGGCAATTTGCATCAGCAAAAGTTGATGATGGTGCTGATGCGGCTGCCCCCCGGGGATCTTCGTCTTCATTAGCAAGCCACCGAACATTGCCATAAAGACCCTCGTGACTTTGTTCCTTTGTTCGGGGAAGGTCGAGGCACCAGAACTGCCTATCTAGTGTGTTAAAAGGGGTCACGATTGACTTGAGTACCTTGATGCAATCCTTTGCGATGTGGTTGCTCGTGTACTGCGGTCTACCATTCCATATGGATCCGTTTCCATTGAAGCCACTCGACGGGGGCATGTTGAGGGAAGTCTTCAAGCCCCTCGCGGGACGGGTAATGATGGCGGACCACCATCGTACATTTGAGTGCGCCATCGGTCGACCAAGGTTGCCTTCGAGGTACCACTGTTGGCTCCAACGTTGGCCCAGCGGAAGTGGGAGTTGATTGAGTGCTTCAACGTCCGCAGCTCGCCAAATAAAGCCTCAACACTCTGGAAGTCGCCGTCGGCCACACGCATTAGCTTTCGCGTGGCGGTCTTCATAGTGGTCACGTTAGACACACCATACTTCTTCTCGATCTCTGCCCAGAGACGGTAGATTGGTTCCTTTTCAGAGTACGACTTCTTCATTTGCTGGACAAATTGATCCGGCACAACCTTGCTCAATAAAGTGCGGATTTGTTGCACTTGCATAGTACGGTAGTACTGATGCCACTTCGCGCGCTTCTCGTCGGGGTCGGTCGCAACTGGTGGATCGCCTTGCAGCCAGTCCTCGAATTTGATGGTTGGCTCCGGGCGGTCAGGGGTGGTCGACGCGAGCCATTGGCCTTGCAGTGCGACAGTCATCTCTTTAAGGTGCGAAACGAACTTAGCGGTCCACACGCGAAACTTGTCTTTCTTCCCGTTGAACACGAGCAAATTAATGCCGACAGTGTCCTTGGGGTTCGCAGCCATGGTGTACTTGAAATGTTGAATAGGCAGGGGGGTGGGGGCAGGGGGTAGAACACGCACACAAAGGTAGAGCTCAGTTCGAGGTAAAACCAGGAATGAAAGCCAAGGCTACATCATTCCAAACCCCTCACATCCTTGCCCAGCAGCGCACACAACCACACAAAACATAAGCTATGAAGACCTGGCATAAGCCTTGGTCTTCATATCGCATAACACTGCCTCAATGTTCCTACCACCATACATTCCATCTACAGTTTGATTTTACAAGTGGTAGAGCCTCTTGACTTCCAGCTACATATGGAGACACTTTGCATGCGTGGTATATTCTGACACTTGCCAGGGGAACAAGTTTTGTATCCTGATAGCTCATGTCTAACAAGATCGCAACTAAATCGTCCACGCGGAGTTTGAGGTTGCCGTAGCGAGCTCGAAAGGCATCTTCCATTGGCTCCAATGCAATGAAATCGCTCAATGGAGATTTTCACGCAAGCCAGTCATTTCATTTTAAATTACGAATACACGCTTCACAAGTTGATACTATGCATTAATATAAATTGGTGCACGAAAAGAGTACATGTACTCAGGGGGGATTTTCATGCAAGCAAGTCATTTCATTTTAATTCAGGAGTACACGCTTCCCATGTTGAAACGACGCTTTAAAATAATTTGGCGCACGAAAAGTGTGGCGTTTGTCACAAAATGAAGACAATTCTACTTTTATAACGAAACTGGTTGCTACATACACTGAGCCATATGTGCAAGCTCAAGTCATGATATTATTTCGTTGTGTATGTGTTTGTCCAAAATCAAATTATTGCACACTATCTGCAAGTAAGTTAAACATATTTTTTTACGCCATGTGAAACAATCCAATGGCAGGCAACCTTCCGAGACATCGATGTCAAACAACAGCAAAGCATACAATATTCAAGTACAAGAGTTCGTAGAGCTTGCTCGACCCCTCGTTCATCCTTCGATAGCTTGCAACATGTACTTCAGTTCTTGCTCGTATCTGTGCCTTGCACCTACTGCTGCTGTACCTAACGGCGTAGAGTCACTTTCGAAAACAGCAGCAACTGCACAGATTGCTCCAACCATGCAGTGTCGAAGCTGTACATCGCAAGCGAAACTCCGCCGATGTCCTCAGAGCATTTGTACTTCTTGTCCTTGCGAATGTCGAGCACACTCCCGGCAGCGACGGCTACGTTTCAATCGCAACGCTCGCGCCACCTTCGTTGCTGACTCCATCCAGTTCTTGTCCACCGAAATTGCGCACAATGCCTTGTCTACCTCGTGGCAGCACACAAACGCATGCATGCGCCCACCCACAGGCACGCGGTGGTGACAACTCATTTGACTTTGGGCTACACGGGGTTGACGAACGTCCCACCGAGTCTACTACCGCCGGGGCATCATCAATGGAGCATTCTATCGCTTGGACGCCTATGGAGCCCCTCGGCATCGCTTTCGCTACTCGTTATGCTAACTTAATCTTGGCAATGGATGCGCTTGTTGTTCTTTCTCCTGGAAAGCAGTACTGCCTTCCCACTGCCCGTCCAACCATGTCGGAACTCAGCTTCGACAATCGTAGTGCCCATGTATACTCCATGTTGGCAACATTCAGCACCTCCACGGTACTCTTGCACTACTGCTCAGTATGCCCTACCTCCACGAACAAACTCACGAAAGAACTCATGGTGGGCGCCACGACTTCGGCGCACCGCACCTACCATGACTTTTCCATCCAATGCGATGACATCGATTGCTTCCACGTTGAAGCACTGAAAATCTTGACAGTTAATGTCCCTCCTCCGCCGCGAGGAACAGACTTGTCGACAGTGTTGGACATCCCACCTGGGATTCAGTTCGGGGTTACGTTTACTGGGCGGCGCAGCGAGCTGTACGTATCAGTAGGAAGCACCGATGAGCCCACCAACCCCGCATTACACCTCTTGCGTACCGATAACGATTGGCAGTGCTTGCAGTGCGTACGCTCCAACGAGCAGGGGTCGAAAATATGCATATTATATGTATGTTTTAGCTACTCAGTGCATACATAATGCGTAATCGTTGCAAAAGACTGAAATACATTATGCATATTATGCAATATATGCGCATTAATGCACATATTTTTACTCAAGCGTTTCGTGGACAGTCGATACGTCCCAGTAGCTGCGGTTGCACTTAAGGAAGAGGGTCGCCTAAATCATGATTGGATGCAGTGAAAAACGGTCGATGCCAATCAAAGCACGAGCCATGCTGAAAAGACGCTCAGCTATGTTTGACGTTGGGGTGACAGCATCAAGGAGGACATAGGTGTCATTCTCGTCAGCCAGGCGCACACGTTTCAACGCAAATGCAGCATCTTCGTCCGAGGCATCGTCTGCGCCGTAATTGCTTCGCAGTGCAGCAACGGCCAACTTCTCTGGCCGAGTGAGCGTGCGACCACGTTGAAGCTTCGTGACGGCATTTTCAAAATTGGGTTGCCAACAATATTTGCAGACCCACCTAACATATTCTAAGTGTACTAGATTTATTTCATATATACAACTCAAGATATTTTGTACCAATGTAATGCTCAAAGCTGGGGAAGTCAAGGACTAGAGCATCGAAGAGAGTTCGAACCTCCCACATTGTAGCGTCGGTAGACTGCACTCGCTTTGACACGGATTCTACCTTCTTCAAATCTTCCAGCAGACATTTCAACTTCTTCGTTTCACCAAGAGTTGGTAGAATTTCCAAAATAGTGTCGTCCTCGTGGTCGAGATGTTCTCGAAGCTTGAAAAATCGCTGAAGCATGGCAAACGTTGAACTCCAACGAGTGTCTTGGCGGAGAATTGGTCGTAGTTCTGTACGAAACCTACGGAATTAATATAGAATTTAGAAATTGAAAATATAATTGAAAAGAAATATGGTATGTTATATTAAATTGTATTAAACAATAAAATAGACTTACAGGAGCTTAGACGCCTGGTTCAGTGTTCGCAGTTTGATCATCAGCTGTTGTATCTTGGCGAGCTCGTCCTCATGCTGCTGGGTGTACGCCTTGACCGCAAGATTTAATCGGTGGCTGGGCAGCCAATCAGCAGCACGGACATAAGCTTGGCCAACTTTTTGTTGACGCTGCAGTTGTCACCCACCAAGAAGACACATTGCATGATGGTCTCCTTGAACATGGCCAAGACTGACTTGATTGCAGTGTAGTGCGTCTTCGCACTGTGGTCGTCATCCGGCTCGTGGATGATGGGCGCCAGCGACAGGCTGCACAAGGACTCCATCCTTTTCGTAAAGACCACAAGGTAGTGCTCGGAGTTATGTGTCCACCCGTCGAAAATAATGCCAAAACGATCCGGAATTTCTTTTGAGATCTTTTTTTCGACGACTTCAGTAAGCCGTAAAATGTTGTCGCGAAGGGTCACATGAGAAATTATAGGCAAATTCGTAAATCTAAAAAATATTGTTTGAGATGTGTATGATCAAAATCATAATCGGTACAGGACTACATATAGTATTCCATACGTTTGCGTGCAATACAATACAAAATATAGGAATAGTCAATACAAAAATTGGATTTATCAATTTCATAAAAAGTACAATAAGTACAAGACTTTACCGCCGAGTCGATGGCTTCTCACAGAACGTAAGCGGTAGTCCTTCTTCAACGATCCACGAGAACCAGCCGAATCGCCCTTTCACCCGGTCACTGACCCAAAGCCTGGTGTTAGTAGACTGCGCTGCTGCTGGTGCTTCGCGCATGAGTGTGGCGTAGTTGCTATGACTTGCCTTGACGTGTGCAAGTAGATTCGTGTAACCCCTGTCTTCTTGTTGGGTGTACGTGCGCTGGCAGAGGGTACAACGCCATCGCCCAGTCGTTTCGTCGTTCGATTCAGTGATAGCAGAAAAGAAGTACCTACTGCACTGCTCGGGCGAGAACTTGGGCGCGGTTGACTTGCCGGAGAGAAACGTGGACATCATCGAGCGTTTAAATGTGTAAATGATGATTAATAACATCCAACAGCGGCCTTACGAACTAACAGCTGTACTAATGACTGGCTACTAAGGAATGTGGTCGGCGATGTTATTATGTGACAAATTATTTTTATGCATTGTCAAATCGAGTCAAAATACATAATGCATATTTTTTCCAATTCTTGAAAATACATTATGCATAATACCCCTAAATATTTATGTTTTATGCATTATTTTATTTCGACCCCTGCCAACGAGTGCACACACAAGACCTCGTGGACTGTGTGTCGCAGCAATAACGGGAATGACTTGGCCTTGGACGTCGAATGGCTTATGGAAATTGTAGAGGAACCAATGGGTGTTGTTTGGAAAGCACCCTACGCACGTTTTCCGACAGACCAAGCTGGTCAGCTCTGCATTCGACAGCGGCGAGGTTTCGACGAGTTCAGTTCGTTTGACCCCGCCAAGTTCATGTCGATACAACTTATCCGTCCCCTCTGCACTTGTGGTCAGCTGTTGCACACAGCAATGGGATTGTGTACGGCGTGTTCTGCTCGGCGGCAATTGATATTCCTGTGTACGAGTGTGTGAACACGGATTGCAAAAACCAACTGCACTTTGACGGCATGTTCCATGGGTTCCTCCGCAGCGGAAGGAATACGTTCTGGGGCATGGATGCGGTGAATGTCACAGAAATCCAAACCGCTTTGGCAAACTCGGGTGTGACAGTTTGGCGTGCTCAAACGTCATTGATCGTATTGTCTGCCCAACCACGTGTCGGATGTACGAGTTGTGTGCGAACCAAGGTTTCCTCGACGGAACGAGCGATGCACCACATGAAGTTTTTGCAACGAATCGTTACGGATGGGGTGTCCGTGCAACAGCATGCTTATTGCCGCAAGCCTTTGTTTTGGAGTACGTCGGTGAGGTTGTTGGTCGCCGTGAGTTTGAGCGTCGATTCGCCGTCGTTACGCAAGCCCGAGGACACTACTATTTCATGGCCCTGCAACGCGACCATATTATCGACGCTCAATTCTTCGGAAACAACGCGCGCTTTATCAATCATTCTTGCCAGCCCAACTGTGTCGCCGAAGTATGGCAGAAGAACGGAATCCAGCGTGTGGCAATCGTAGCTGTCAAGGCTATCGAGCAATCACGTTCAATTACAGGTGGTCCCCTTCATTTCAAGAGTTTACGTGTTTGAGTGCTTCTCCTAAATGTCGCCACGCAGGCTTGGGCTGCTAATCATGTAGTCTAATTTTCGAATACATTTCCTCCTTATGTTTCATGTCATTTTGCACGCGCCAACTGCTCTTCATGTTGCCAACTTGCCCATTTCATTAAGTAGTACATGCAGCAAACACTTGCACGACTAGTAATATTATAAACTTTTCAAAGCATTGCTTTGATCGGCTCAGAAGCTAGTGCAATCTGCAATATATCCGATTATATATATTTCAAGTTTTCACGTAATAATAACATCAACAATCTGGGGTTAGTACTACTTACTACCTACCAGTAGTACTAGGTACTACGCAAAAAATATATTTAATAATATGATACTACTTTAACCTATTAATTTACGAAAGGTTATACGTTTGAACCATTTATCTTTCTTCACTGTTACCAAAGTATTTTTCCTTCGTTCTGCAACATTTGCAATCCATACAATAGTTAAACGACCCGCTTTTGCATCATTTTGCAGTCCAAAGGATCGAACAACGACGATTTTGCGATCATTGTATTCAACACTCAGCGCCTCGTCCCCCTTGTCCCAGTAACGCACCTACACTCAGTACCAGGACGGACTATCAAGAGCTTCGAGGTATTGGCGATATGATATACTATTATTAATACATACTACGTACGTAGCAGTATAATACTATAATAGTACTACTGTATACCATTAGTATATGAACAAACTATTTCGACTAGCACCTATATGAATGGTATCCACCCGATTTTAGATGAGTTCCTTACTACTGTAGTACTACTCACTATTAATAGTACTCCAGAGTACTACATAGTACATGAAGTAGTACTCAATTACTACGTAGTACTACGCAGTATACAGTACATGACACGTTTTGACTGTAGTACAACTACAGTTGTACTACTGTACGTTGCACATCTCGATTGATTCGAAAAAGTCACCCTAACCACTCTCACTACCTGACTTTTTCGACAGGCTTTTTGGCCAAAATATGCTGACTTGTTAATGGAATTCGCAAGGTGAGCTACCTTGCTCCTTTTTAATATCCAATCAGAGTCCATCATACCTTGTTTCTTCTTACACACGATTGGCTATAACACTTGCAGAAGATTACAATTTTGAACTTAGAATTTTGTAGAGCTTTGTGTGATGCTGCTCCAGAGAATTGTGCACTAATGAGTGCACTCCGACTATATCTTATGTGGTTCTCCCCTTACAGCTAACATTATGTTGTGCGCTCGGTTGGGTCGCAATGTCGTGGTGGCCCTGGTGGGCCAACGCGGTGGCGCAAGAGATCTTGGTAGCACCCATCACAAACGCAAAGTGCTAAAGCCGCCACTTCAGCACTTGCGAGGGTACCACCAAGACGTCTTGCGCCACCGCCCGCGCAACCACGTGATCACACCGGCAGGGATCTCCCTGCCGGTGGTGTACGGCACCAACATGGGCTGGATGGTGGAATGTTGGATGACCACATTCATTGGGTTACAGGGAACTTCAGAATGCAAGGCCTACGAAGAAAGCAAACGTTGCACTCCTAAATTGTCCAATAGAATTGGGTTGTGAAAATAACGGTACATGATTGGTGGATATTTTTATTCACAGTAGAAATCACATTTTTTTAAATACGAATCAATTTTTATTGCTTCAGTCAACTTACATTTCATAAGGGCCTGGTCTGTGAAAAATTGTTCCTGCTTTCAGCCATTCCTGCTTTGTACGGATAAATTTTATTCGGATAGTGCCCAATTACCTGGTCTGGGAAGCCATTCCTGCTTTTGGTGTTCCTGCTTTGAATGGTTGCGAGTGACATGGATGGTTTGAGAGGTGTTGTTGCCGCAGTTGCCGCGGTTGTGTGTGCTGTATGCATTTCTTTAGCTACCAGCTCGACCTCTTCGAAGTACAACATTATGACTATTACGAATGTCAACTTTGATGACATGCTTGGTGATCCTCGATATGAGCAATGGTTTCGTGACAACCTTCGTTGTGACCAACGAGCGTTCTGTAAGATAGTTGTGTGGCTTCGCCGTCGATTGCCAAAGTACTCCCGACGTCGTTCGGTCCACTCGTTTGAAAAAAAAGTTGCTGTCTTTCTCTATTTTTTGGGTTCTGAGGGAGGATACCGTGAAACCGCTGGTGCATTTGGTATGGCTAGGTCATGGTGTGTGACTGTGGTTCCGACTTTCGTCAATGTTGTCTCCTCTAATGCAAACAAATGGATTCATTTTCCTATGGACTCTCGTGCATGGCATCGTGTCGAACGTGGATTTTATAAAGTTCAAAGAATTCCTGGTGTTGTTGGAGCTGTTGATGGCACTCTGATTGATATACAGCGACCATTGGAGTATGATGGATTTTACAATC
>NW_009798332.1:150113-178297 GCF_000520075.1 Aphanomyces astaci | reverse complement strand
TATGTATGTATTGCATCAACCTAGTACCCTCTCTGCCGGCGGTTGGACCTCATGGTCGGACATGGCTGACTTGGTCGCACAAAAGCGTGCGAAAAGCAGGAATGACTGGTTACAGGCAGGGATGGAGAGTCCATGCTTTTCATGACACGAAAAGCAAGGAGTTCATTCGGATTACGGATAATTGTAGCCAATCAAACTGATTTTGCAAAAGCATAAAAGGCCAAAAGCAGGAACAATTCGTTCGCAGACCAGGCTCTAATACTGTATAAGATCACGACTATATAATTATGTCTTGCACAGCCAATGTTTCAATTGCTCTGCACCCCATCGTTGGTGGTGCCCGCCATGATGAAGTCCACGACTCCAGACACGACAAACCAGGTCTTCCTCGTGTCAAGTGTCGTGGTCTTCACTGCGGCGGGTGTCGTGGTGATCTTCGCCGCATCATCCGCCGTGGCGGTCTCGCGTGTGGTGGTCTCGATCTTATATATGTAGGGTGTTCTATTCAGTCGTACACGCTCATAATTGTCAAGTGCTATTACAGTCATGTCGTTACGAGCTATTCGAACTACCATATCTACGAGTATGTGAACGAGTAATACTACTAGCCCTCGCAGGGCCAGCATCAGCTTGGACATGCAGCTTACTCTGCGATGGCCCGGGCCGTCGCTCGAGAGTATGCGCGGAGGGAGCACAGCGATTGGTTGATTTCTCGGCACTCTTGCTGCTCATCGCCCTTCTACTGGATGTCACTGTCCGTGACGCGGCCGGCGTGCTTGGACCCGGCCAAGTCGACAAACCCGACGGTAAGACGCGGTCGCTCACGTGCTCCATCTGGAGGAGGGCGTGCGACCGGCTGCTCGCACGGTGGACGTTCGAGTTGCCCGTCGCCCGACTCACTGTCAACGACTTCACAGTCAATCATGTTTAAAGAATCGACCCGTAGTATAATAACATTATACATTGCTTGTTATGAGGTACAACCGGTAGTACTCGGTACGAATATCGTACACTCGTAACAGTGTATGTAGAATTGTATAGAATCAATCATAACAAATACTATGGGTACTGCGTATTTCAGTGACCTGTCGAAAAAACTACAATTGATTTCATGCCCGATATGTTTCTAAGCTTGTTTTGACGCATAATATAATTACCTCCACAATACAAAAGAATGAACTTGAAGCGCTGAATATTATTTCGAATGATGAACCTGATTGGCAGGAATTTATTTCGTACTTCGAAGTTCGATAGCCAATCAAATGACCCTATACTAGATCCCACTCGAAGAAAAAGTAGGCCTTGCATTCTGAAGTTCCCTGTAGTAGGCAAGTGGTGAAATGAGGCCTGTTAGAATTGACCGAGTCCTGAATACCACATCACATGATCTTGATCTTGCTCTCAAATACAGCCTACAATTATCTCAAGGCTCCTTGCATCAACCGCCATCACAGGAATATATCACAACAGGGCGTGATGAATCTATGCAGCGATTTTCGTGATTTCACCGCATCTGATTGGACAAAATTGGACAATTTTGAATTCGCAAGGCCTGCCTTGCGAATTCCAAAAAGAGACAGACACATGAAAAATAAAAATCATCAATACAAACTTGAAGATATATTTAATTGAAACTATACAATTTCAGAATTATTTATGGAATTCGCAAGGTGGTTCACCTTGCGCTCCATACAAAATTGCCTATTTCACCTAGTTTTTCTGGTTAATGTCAGTTAAATTCCATAATTTTATCAGAAATATCGTGAAAACCACAAGAAATAAATTTCTACTCATGAGTAGAATATTTTGACGATATTGACAGTGCACGTTGAATTGACTGGGCATTTCGGAATGAGAAAGGCCATCGTGATTGCCTTCCTACGTCGATGGCTCATCCGCCGCCGCCTGGCCAACGAACTCTTCGCCAGACAAATGGAGTACCACTACCTCGCCTTCGTCCACAAGACACGAAAGAGGACGTCCATCCTCAGTGGTCCTCTCTGGGTGGACGAAGTCCTCTGCGGCTCTGAACTATCCTCTGATTGGCTGTTCATTTCCGAACTTTCTTTAATTCTATGGCATCCAGACACACACCACCCAAAATCATTATTGGATCTTGAAACCCAAGAATTTCCTGCAATGTCGAAAAATGTTTAATATTCCAATATCCCATAATATTGGTCATCCCAACAGGCCCTTACATATATAATTATTTATACATAATACTTCGAAGTACTACTACTGTACATGGACGAGGTTGGTTGAAAATTAGTGTGGTCCACACTAATTACGGTCAAAGGTCTAATTTCAGATTCAACGTTGAAATGGTCGAAGAGTGAATTTGATTGGTCATTTGATTCGTGTTCTGGGTTTTGATTGGTCGTATATCGATTGTCCACCCACTCCAATGTCGAATTGACTTGACAATAACGTCAATTATCATTGCAAGAAGACACGTGCGTATTTACAGGTGTATAGGAGCACACATTTGAAATGTCCTCCTTCCATGAACGTCCACACGAGTTTACAGCACACACGATGTCATTGGTACTTGAGGTTCCCATCGAGTTACACTAACTTAGTCCATCCATCCATCCATCGTCCTCTTGTTTCTTCATCCATGTGTTTCATAGCAGGGCAGCGACGGCGGCCAGCACGGCGTCGTCCGTCATGGCGGGTACGTCCAACGCCCGCAAGCGTTTCGTGATCGGTTGGTCGTCGGCGGTTTGATGCTGGGAGGACGATTTGAAGTCAAAATGTTCCAGTTCAGTCGCCTTTCGCTTGGCGACGGCCACGACCGAAGACGGGAACCCCGCCATCTCAGCCACGTGGATGCCAAAGCTCTCGAGGCAGGGGCCGGGGCGGACCTCGTACACCATCGCGATGTGGTTGTCGGCCGTGTGCGCGGTCAGGTGCTTATTGACGACCCCGTCTGAACCGCCGAGCGCCGTGAGCTCGTGAAAGTGCGTGGCGAATACACACCAGCACCGCCGCCGGACGAGGAAGTCGGAGATGGCCCACGCGAGCCCGAAGCCGTCGTACGTGGACGTGCCGCGGCCCAGCTCGTCGATGATCACGAGGCTCCGCGCGGTGGCCTTGCGGCAGATCACGGCGGCCTCCAGCATCTCGAGCATGAACGTCGACACCCCCCGCTGCTGCATGTCACCCGCTCCCACCCGCACGAGCAGCTTGTCCACGATCGGTAGCTACTCGAGAATAAGTCCACACACATGTATATAGAGTTGAGGACAAGTAGATGTTGAATAATATATATATTTATATATATATGCCTATATATATATATATAATGGACAAGAGCTGTACTATTAATAGTAGCCATCAAGGAAATTTTAAAATATATACCAATTATTATATCTATCAAGGAAATTATAAAATATATTTCTAGTATATATCGATTCAACAACACCGTTCAAGTCCACACATGTTGTCAGCCAAGTAGATGCTTAAATATATCGATACCTGAATATATATATATGACCAAAAACTGGAGGCATCAAGGAAAATATATAATATATACCAAGACATGGAATATTATTTCTATTCCAATGACAGCGATAATGTTACTAATACAATACAAAAACTACTCTAAGACAAAAATCATACTAGGCATCATCACATACCAATAATACATAGATAATACAGTATATATTTACAATAAGCAAGATAGGTACCAACAATGCATAGATTAGTAATACAGTATATATTTACAATAAGCAAGATAGGTACCAACAATGCATAGATAGATAATACAATGCATAGATATATAATACAGTATATATTTACAATAAGCAAGATAGGTACAATACATAGATATATAATACAGTATATATTTACAATAAGCAAGATAGGTACAATACAGAGATAGATAATACAGTATATATTGACAATAAGCAATATTGGTACCAATATTACATAGATAGATAATACAGTATATATTTACAATAAGCAAGATTGGTACTACTGTATATATAACCACATGATACCAAGCCATATATATATATATATATATATATATATATATTATACATACCATGGCCGAGGTGGCGGGGACGAACGACCCGATCTGCGCCATGACGGTAATGGCGCCGAGTGCGCGGATGTACGTGGACTTGCCGCCCATGTTGGGTCCAGTGACGAGTTGGAACCTGGACGTGTGGGCGTCCATGTCGACGTTGTTTGGGATGAACTGGACGCCGTCCTGGAGCTCCACACACGGATGTCTGGCGCCGTCGACGACAAATCCGGACGCCGACACAGCCGGACGGCAGTACCCGGCGTGAGCCGCGACGTGGGCGAACCCGAGCAGCACGTCCAGCGTACCGACGAAGGTCGCCGCCGACTCGATCACGGGGACGTACGTGGCGGCCACGTCGATCGCCGCCGTCAGAATGTGCATCTGTCGAGCTTCGTAGTCGGCCACATGCTGCAGATACGCTTTTCCGAGCTCTTTGAGCCGAGATGTGGTAAAGTACAGTCCGTTCACGAGCACTTGGCAGATGTGCACATGCTTCATCTTGGACAGGCGCTCCTCCTCTTTCTTGTTGATCAGGCGGAAGACGTACCCGCGGACCTTATCCTTTTCGCACTTGACGTCGCCACCAATGTCGTGCTTCACGCGGTCGTGCTCGTCGTCGATGTCGGCTTCCACCTGCTGCAGCGCGGCGCGGATGTCCCGCAGCGCCTCGTCATGCTTGGCGTTCACCGTCACGTATGGCCGCGCGCCAAAATCCACCAATTCGTCCACGAGCCCGATGAATCCTTGGAAATCGCGCTGGACTTTCTCTAATGGAACCTGGAATGACTCGCGGAGGACGTCCTGGCCGGCTAATGCGCGGACGATGCGCGGCAGGACGGAAGAGGCGGCGTCGTACACGGACACCAAATGATCCAGCTTGACTGATTTGAGCTTGCCCAACGTCGCCGCGAGTTTCTCCAGATCGGGCAGCGCCTTCATGCACTCGTCCAGCAGTTCCATGCGCAAAGTGGACTCGTGCACAAAGGTCGCGACGACTTCCTGGCGCTCGGCGATCAATGTCGCGTCCATGAGTGGCATGCGGATCCAGCGCTCCAACATGCGTCGCCCCATCGCCGTCTTGCCGCGGTTGAGAAGGTCCAACACGCTCGCGTTCTGTGTCTGATGGGTACCCGTGAGCATCGGGTCCGGCAGGAGGTTTAACGCGGTCAGCGCCGCGCGATCCAACTGCATGACGGAGTCCACATCGCCCACGGACAACGAGTACGTGCCGAATCCGTCTGTGTCGACGAGAAGGGAGTGCGTGTCGACGATCGCTGCGAGTGCCCCCAGCGCCAACTCCATCTCCATCTCCACGCGATGGGTCGCTTGGATGCCAGACGCACCTAACAACCGACACAAGGTCGGCTCCATTGCCGAAGCGGTCGTCTTGAACCGTTTGGACGGCACTGAGGTGCGTTCGACGCCGTGCGATTGCAACAACAATCGGAAGACTTTATTGTCGGCGTCACTGTCCATCGCAAGACATTCCGATGGAGCGACTTGCACAAGCAAGTTGTCCAACGTCGACAGCTGATTGCAGTCTATGAACGAGAACAGGATCAACTCCCACTGGTTCTTGTCCTCCCCTGGAGCGTTGCGGACACATGACTTGCGCGGCCGGGGGCGGCGCACAGCCACGCCGACCTCATTCTGCTGTTTCTTGGACCGAATTTGCACTGCCATCGTCACGTAGCCAGGTGTCACGTCTTGTGACGCTTCATTGTCGTCCATGGCGGCTTGGCGGCAACGCTTCGATCTATCAATGCGCTCGGAAAGGCATTGTGCCGCCAAATCCGTTTATGTACGATGCGTACTTAACATGTCTATTCAAAAAGCAAGTTCATCGAGTGGAATCGCACCTAATTGGGTTTCTATTGGCGCCAAAATTATTTAAAAATGATTCGTTCGATCTGTAGTAGACTATTGTATGCCTCGAAAATAATATTTTCCAGACCATACAGTGTGATTACGGTGAACATGCCGCCGCTGCCATCATCGATCGCGGACGCGTACAGCGCAGGAATCGCGTCGGATGCAGGTGTTGCTACCTTCGCCGATCTATGTGCGAAGAAGGTGCCATCCCGTGGGAAGGAATCGCATCTCACTCACATGGCTGCGTTGATTGTGCCCGAAGCAGAGCTCAAACGCATGCAAGGCGACCCGCACGAGAAAGTACGACGCCTCAAGCTTCAAGTGCTATGTCGCCTGGGTCAAGCCGCCATCCGCAAGACAGACCCCGTGGACAAATCGGCAAAGAAGACGTTGTACTCGATCTTGTCGTCCATGGCGATGAAAATGGACTCGATGGCGATGAGCCTTCCCGAGCACGACGACGCAGACGGCAAGTCGGCGTTCACGACGTTCGTTCTCGACACACTGTCCAGTCGGTTCCAGTCGCTGCTACCCAAGACATTCAAATGGTTGCTCAAGACATTAGAAATCTCACCACCGAACGACCATGAGGCCAAGAAGAGTGCCCCATCGTTGGTACGACATTCCATGTCGTCGAGTGCATCTATCGTGACGAGCAGTGTGGCGACATCTGTAGTTGTTGGTGCGAAGTCAGTCGACCGAGCCACCGACGCTGAAACCCGATTGTTCCATCGCTCAAGTGCTGCAGGGTCGGTCGTCGTCGGCCAAGGATCCTTCGGTACGTTCTCCTCCACTTGATCATGTATGTACAGTCTGTTGCATCCACTTGAACGCGTCTTACCCCAGGCAAGTCGAAGTCTGCTGTTCCAAGAAATTGTACTCACGTCCAGTCAACCCAAGACTCGTCTTCCTGCAATGATCACCCCCACTATCCACAAAGTTGTGCCACCTTCCACCGACGAACCCGCTCCGTGTGCCGTCAATGCGGACGTCCCGATCGTGAACGCACGACACACGATGGTCCTCAAGACCCCCGAACGACCGAAGCGGCCGCCCATGAAGAAGCGCTTGGTGTGCGTGGCGTCGTCTCCTCCGCTGCGGAAACCCACCAAGAAGCGCCTCGGGACGTTGATGTCGAATTTCAAATAAACATGTTTCATGCACTGTCGTCGTCGCTGTAGGCCGCCACGAGACTCGCCACGGGCGCCGTCTTTTGCTTCTTGCGGGTGTTCCCATGATCATTCCCTGCATGCGTTGACGTTTTGGCTTTCACTTTTGCAGCCACCTTGGCGCCTTGCTTCTCCAAGGGCAGAGAAGATCTGTCCCGCGACGACAATGTCGTTGCGACTGCTGGGGGGGGTTTCTTGGCTTGAATCTCGCGCTTCAGCAACGCTACCAACGTCCCTTAACTTGTGGACACGAGGGGAAATACGTACCGAAATGCGCTAACTCTTCGTCGTGGTGACGGGTGATGTCGTCCTGAAGCTTCTTTTGATCCGACTCCAACGTGTGCAGGAAATCAATCTCTTCGTCGTCGAGTCCCTTTGGCGGTGCTACAGCATGGAACCATTCATGTCAAGCAAGGATGACATTCATCGGACGTACCAAATGGGTTGTTCTTGTCCTTCCAGTCGGCATCCCGCGCGTCCTTCTGTTCCTTTAAGCGTTCGTACAACGGTCGAAAGTCCACTTTCTCCTCGGAACTTTCAGGGCGATCGGTGATGCGAACTTCCTCCACGTTGTCGCCAAACAACTACATGCACCACAGGAATCATGGGCACGCACATCATATGCCTACGCACCCCATCGGACGACGACAAGACTGACGTCGACACAAAGCCCGCAATCGGCTTGCTTTTGGGTTTGGACACTTCAAGTGTGTCTCCCGTCGCGAGATCCTTCGCTTCGGTCGGGAACTTGCTCGCGACGCTGCTTCCTGGTGTTGTCATGGTCGCGGCAATTGAAACCCGTTCGTTCATGTATGATAATAAAACCATGTGGCGTTAAAGATAAAACGCTGGTTGTAGTCGTTGTATCCGGATGCTTTTTTGTAAAAAACGTACGTTCAATGATTAAACGCAATAAAAAGGATGTCCGCTGTGGGATTTGAACCCACGCGTACGAATACATCACGACCTGAACGTGACCCCTTAGACCACTCGGGCAAACGGACGTTATATTTAATGAAGAAATTATAATATTTATAATACAATAAATATTTGGTTCAAGCCTCGAGAGCCAATCCATTTCCAGCATTTTGTCCATTTATCGGCAGCGATGGTGAAAAAGCGCGGGGTCGTCACTGCGCAGGTGCCGTCGGAAGCTTCCTCCTCCAAGAAGCACCGTGGAGACGACGGGACTTCATCGGGTCCATCAGTGTCACCGGCGAAGAAGAAGGATGCTGTGCATGCACATCCAATAGCTGCAGCACCGGTCGCAGCACTCGTACCACCTTCGACGTCCGTGCTGCGTGACTTGATCTTGAATGTCCAACGCGGGCAACTGGATGCTGTGGTGAAGACGCTCAACGAGTTCCGTACAGGTGTGCTGGTAGACGAAACCACAGGCGAAGTATCGTCGACGTGTCCGTTGCTGCAAGCGTACTTGCAGATCTCGCCGCAGTCGGAACCGCTTGTGGACTTGTGGGGCAGCGCACTGTGGTTGGAAGACAAGTCGCGTCAGATCATTCCTGTCGTGATAGAGCTGCTAACGTTTGTGTTCCAGTACCTCCGAGTCCAGTCTCCCGCGGTCGCGGAAGCGGTCGCGCTCCACGTGCTCAAGACCAAGATGGAGTTGATCTCCAAGCAACTGAGTTGGTCAGATAAGCCCCATGTGGAACACGCGACCCTTGCCTTGTGCACGTCCATGGTGACCCTCCACCCGCGTATCGCGCGCGAGTTCGTCCGGCTCTTCGACTTCACCGCGAAAGCCTTCGACAAACTATGCGTCCGCCGGTCCAAGCCCTTTGACGTCGTCGTCCTTTCCCGTCCTCCCCGCCAGATCAACGTCCGACATGCGTTCGTCCAGTTGATTCTCGCACTGGTCACGACGGACGACCAACATATCCGTCGCTTTGCCCTCAAAGGCGACGGCATCGCCCACGCGCTCTTCAAGAGCATCGACGACGACACGTACGAGGACGTGACGTTGATCCTGTCGACGCTGGCGGCCGCCGTGCTTGCGTCCACGGACGTCCGCGGCAAGCGCGCCGTCTACTCGTCCTTTGCCATCTCGCAACTGGTCAAGCTCATCGATTCGTCGGATGCGCGCATCGTGGCGCTGGGGACACAGACGCTGGACGCGCTCTTTTTCCACGACAAGGCGCTGTACCGCGTATCCCAAGCGGCGACGCTCGCGCACCTCGAGCCCGTCACGTCCCCGGACGACACGTCATCATCTTCCGAGACTGGCGCCATGAAGGTCCTGCTCAAGCTGCTCGCGTCGTTCGACTTGACGGCGACGATGGCGCACCCGACCCGCGAAGCGCTGCTGTTCCGGTTCGTGTCGACGTATCCGGCGCTGATTGTAGTCGTGTTCCAGTCGTTCCATGCCGTGATGGAACCGCGGCCGTCGTACAAGTGGTTTGCCGCGGCGTCGTTCGTGCTCAAAGCGCTGCGCCTCCCGCTCACGGCGCTATCTGAGACTTCATCCAATGATGGCCAATACCTCATGGAAGCGCCGCTCGTCAAGCTGGTGTGGCCTCTGGGCATGCAAAAGAAGGATCTGTCCAAGGCGGTGCAGCACACGGACCTATTGGTTGTGCACACGGCGCTCAATTTGCTTCTCGTCGTGCTCATGCGCGCCGCGGCCTTGATGAGCCAAGGGCGGGGGAATGGCGGCGGCGATCTGTCGTTGCAGCATGCGGTGCGCAGTCTCGTGCCGCCGCCCGAGCTCATCGTGGCGCTGTGCACCAAGTACCGCACGTCCACGACGGACCCCGTCATTGCCGACAAGAAGCGCGCGACGATCTACGGCAAGACGCTGTCCGTGCTGCAGCTGTACTTTACCCACCTTCCGCAACTCATGACCGAGACCAAGTTCGACTTGTCGAAACTCGTCGCGCCAAACCAACCGCTGCCGCTTCGAGGCGCGGTGCTGGGGCTGCTGGACGTCGCCGAGCCGTCCCGGTTGGCGTGGATTGTGCTGGGCGACACATCCAAGCTCAAGATATTGCTCCAGTACGCCACGGCACCCGCGTCCGCCGTGACGCCGCTGGCAGTCCGCGTCGTCCGGCGGGTCCTGGCGTCTCTGCACACGTTTGGCGTCGCGGAGCCGCAGCCGGACGTGCCCCACGAGATCGACCTGTGGCTGCGGCCGCTGGTGACTTCGCCTTCCGAAGCGGCGACGGCGTTCTTGGACGTGTTGGTGCGCGGAGTCGCGGCTCATCCGTTTCACTTTGTGAACGACCGCACGAGCCCCATGACTCAAGCGCTGGTCGCGTACTTCCAACGCGACACGTTTCCATTTCAGATCAAACACGTCGACGAGCCATACGCGGTGAGTGCGTACGGCGTGCAAGTGCTGGCCAAGCTCGCGGCGTTGTATCCTCCCACGTGGTCGCTCCCGCAGCAATGGACGGACGACGACAGTGGCGGCGGCACCAACGACCGCGATCCACTGCGGTTGGTGGCGACTCTAGCTACCGCCACTACCAACCACCACCAATCGACAACCCATCACAAGCCGGCTTTGCCGTCGACCAAGGACACGATCGCCCACCTCACAAGTCCCAACCAACCAGACAACAACAAGGGAGTGGTGGTGGTGCTCACTGAAGAAGTGTTGACTGGAGTATGGGCTGCGACTGGGTCGTTTGCAGTCATATGGGACTACTTTCGAGCCCATCCGACCGAATCTCTCTTCTTTTTCCAAGCCAATCAGACGAGTCCGTGCCTCGACGCCGTGGTGCGCCCCGCCGCCAGTGTAAGTCCGCTGGTACGTCAGTTCGTCGACAGCTCCCCCGTGGACCTGGTGCTATCGTCGCTGTTTTCTCCGCTTGTGCTGCTATCTCCATCTCGAACGTCCCCAGTCGACGCCAAACACATTGTCTCGTACTTGGAACGCAAAGCTTGTACCATCTTGGACATCGTCGACGTTCAAGTGGCCATATTGGACCTCGTGCACGGCTTGAACGTGTACCGCCAACGCCGATTGAACCTGGTAACGTCATAGTAACCTCCTCCATCTATCTATCTAGCTAAGGGATTGACCATGTTGTTCATCTAGGAAGCCATCACTGCAGAGTACACGGCCGCCGTGGCCGTATCCATCACGGCGCTGCATTTTTTGCTGCTCTGGGGCGCCCACCACGGACGCTATCCCGCCGCGTTCTATCAGGTCGTATGGCGGTCTACTGAGTTTGGCGACGAGGATAGCGACGAGGTGCTGCTGCGGTGGAGTGTGCTGCCTTACTTGCTGAGCTCGTTCGTGCCGGACGCGACCACGTCGGCCTTCTTGACGGACCATCCGGTGGACCAAGCGTCGCCGCTCAGTGCGGTGCTGCTCCCACGGCGCCATCTGTCGTCCGCGCATCTCCTCGACGCCCTCGCCGCCGTCCTCAACTGTCCGCGGGTCAACGCCCCGCTCGTGCGCCACTTGATTCGGCTTACAAGCACCCAGACCCTGCCCCGCCCGCACTTGCTGCAGAAAGTGTTTGCGTTCTGGCAAGCTCACGACGACGACGACGAGGCGGCGGCGGCTCCGTCAGTCGTGAAAAGCTGGATGCTCCACTACGTCCTCCATCACCCACTCAACGAGTGCGCGGTGGCCGTCCCGCTGTTCGACGCGTGCTGGACTCGTCTCCAGACCTGCCATCATTCCCAGCTCAACCTCCGCATCCTCGAAGCGCTGATCCAACGCTCCCCCGCCTGCCGCGCCGAGTTTACCCGCGTGCCCGACACCCCTTCCCGCCGCGTCTCGACGTCGGTGGCCGGCCTCACGAGGCTCTGCGCGGCGTACCTGTCGTCGCTGCCTCTAGTTCCGTCGTGCGTGTCGTGGATCGAAGCCGTGGTGCTGCCTGCGTTCGTGGACCAAGTGCTGGACGCCCCCGACACTCTACACACATGTTCCATCTCCGCATTGGCGGACGCGTACGCGACGCTGTACTCGTCGTCCGATGATGCAAAGGAGTTGGCGCACTTGGAGTGGCTGTCGGACGTATTGGCCACCAAGAAGCACGCCGTGCCCAAGTCGACGTTGCAACTGCTGCTCTTGACGGCCCAGTACAGTGATCTGTCCAAGCAAGCGTCCAAGTGCGTGAGCTTTGGGTTGGCCCAACTCACCCTCCATGCCATACATCACGAGGATGCAACAGTCGTGGATGATGCCATCGCGACCTTTACGCGGCATGTACTGACCAGGTATGGCCTGCCCAAGCGCGTGCCCGAATCTGCGATACAGTCGTTCGTGACCCACTTGCCACCCAATTGGGTCGCTTGTGAGCCGTTGCTGGAGCTAGTGGCGACTCTCGTTCCCTTGTATCCGTCGCTGATGGACATGTCCTCGCTGCTGGAGCAACTCGTGGACGCGTTCGACGCTTCGTTTGCCAGCAACGCGGCGGAAATGTTCGTCAAGACCCTCGGCGTTGTGATATTGGCTTGCAATCACCCTCCTATTCCGTCGAGTGTCGTGTCGGAAGCGTTCCTGCGACATGTGCTGGCGGCGTACGGCGCCACGCTCTCCCCCCTGGACCTCTTACTCAAAGCCGTCGTCGACGCAATAGTCGTCGTCGCCGGGGAGGATCATGTGACGCTCGAACGCGTCGGGTACTGCTTTGGAAGCAAGGCCAACCACGTCGCGACTGCCGATTTGGACCAGCACTGGCTGCTTGACGAGATCGACGCCGACATGATGAACACGTCCATCGCGCACTTCCCCATCGACCGGCCGTTCCATGGATCAGCGTACGCATCGTCTTCTCGTGATATGTACGATCCGGCGTACATGCTGCCGCTCATCGCGCACACGATCTCGTCCAGCGCCATCCCCGACCGCCACCTCCTTTCATCTGGCATCTTGGGGTACGTTTCACCTCTATCTCTTGATATTGTGTGTTGAAGGATTCGGTGTCTAGATATGCCATTTGCGGCCTCTCTGCCCACGACGCGACCCTCCGAGCTCATGCGTACGGCATCGTCGCGACCGCCCACGAATCCATGAGTGCCACCGCCCGCACCTTTGACTTTAGCGAGCGCCGCCAAGTCTTTTTGCTGCTCGAGACCCTCAAAAACGGCATCGCAGAGCCCCACGCCCGCCTCCCGTGCCTCCTCTCGGTGTTCGTCAATGACGCCATCGCGGCGCTGCTCAAGCCTGGACACTTTATGTTTCCCCTCGTCAACGCCTTCCTCCTCTCCCGGTCCGCCCTCGACGTGAACGACGTCCCCATGTTCTACGCGCTCTTTAACAGCAGCTCCACCATGTTTCGCGCTGAACGAAGCTGGCTGTTGCACTTGGTACGTACAGATATATATATATATATATATATATATATATATATATATATAAATTTGTAGGCTATCGATATGAGGTATGGTATTTGTTAGGAGGAAGTCTAATAGTATATGTATTTTGATATTCATTGCCTCCATAAACGTTAACATTGTCTCGAGAGTAGATGCATCGATTGGGACTGTATATATATTATAGATACATATATATATATATATATATATTGCATCAATAGTATCCGATGGTTTTATGTTTTGCAACAAGCTTCCAGATTTGGCCATCTACTAATTTATCTTCATATTACAGATTGCATCGATGGCACATACATCATATCAATGATTTAGTGGCTATCGTCACAACTATATATATATATATTCACTCTACTCATCATATCGAAATATATATATATATACACTCTATCGAACTCGAATAGGTGACTTGAGTTGATTGGTTTCTAGGTGAAACGAGGCGTCAAGCTTGACGTGGACGTGGAGCTGCTCCAGCGCCGCCACGTGTTCTCCATCCTCCTCGGCTTCTTCGACTCGCCCCTCGCCGACGCCCACACCCAGGGGCTGGTGCTGGAAATCCTGGCCACCGCCGTCGCCACCGCCGCGGGAAACGTCATACTCGTGCACAAGATGGGACTCCTGGCATGGCTCCAAGCTGTGGCTATCAAGCACGAGGGCAAGTTCACAGCGCTGCTTCTGTCGTTGGTTCATACCTCCATCCAGGTACATATATATATTATATATGCGTCCTCCGTCGATATATATATATATATATATATATATATATATATATATATGATGGTGGATAGAGCTATTACTTGTCGGAGAAACCTACCGACCGATATGCCGCCAATACCATGAGCCAACTGCACCAACTCTGTCGCACATTAGTCGTCCAACATCAGCAGTGTTTGAAACCCACCGACGTCCGAGATGTCGACTTTGCTTTGCTCCCGGCCGTGCTCACGCAGGTACATAATTCTTGATTGCGTCTCTATATTTAGCACTTTTTTCACTTTTTTTTGCTAGTTTTTTACGTTTTGCACGCTGGCCAAAGCCCCGCCGTCGACGTCCGTGTGGTTCTCCCTCGACTTGCTCGACTCAACCACGGCGTTGCTGCCTCGAGATTCCCCGTTTGCCCTCGCGTTGCTCCCACATGTGGTGTGGTATTTGCAGCGAATTCCAGCCGCCCCCCGCGACTTCCAATTCGGTCGGCAGACTTTTGAGCGGTGGGCCGGCGTCGTGTCGTGGGCCGTGGCCCAAGCCGCCACCTCCCGGAACCTTCCCCTCCAACTGGCCCTGCCGGACGCCGTGCTCGCATTAACCCAAGCGGTACGCCCCGACCTCCACCTATATATCGTTCGTTGCTGACACATTTGCTTAGGTTCGTGGCTTTCACGTCGACGTTGTCTAGCTGTACTTTTTAACTACTATTAATAGTATATCATGGACTACTAACTACTACTAGTGGTTTGCACATACACTCTCTCGTTTATACACTATTTTAGTCCATAGTACGCTATTATCCAAAGTTGTCGGCGTCGTCGTCGTCGTCGTTGGGGGCTTGCATAGGCTGCACAAAGCTGGGAAAGGTCCGGCGGCGGATCTTATCTAGCTCCTGACGCATAAACTCGATCTCTTCGCTCTGGGCTTTGGCTAAGTCGACCAACTTGCGGCGTACCGTGATGGCCTTGAGCTTGTTGTCCTTGATGGGCTGCTTCTTCCCTTTGCCAGTTGTTGCCGCCACGGACGACGCCCGTCGGCTCGCGACGATGTCTTCGCGGATATGAATGTGTGTCTGGAGGTCCTGCAGCTGCCGTTTGAACTGGTCGTTCTCCTTGAGTCGGTCTCCAAGCTGGCTTCTTAGCGCTTGCGTCGTCTTGGCTTGCTTGAGCTGGTGCACGTGGTGGTTCTTGCCCATGTACGCGAGCTTGGCTTCGAGCAATCCCTGCTCCACCTTTTGCTTTTCGCTGGCGTCGCCGGTCGTAATAAGTTCTTGGAGGTTCTTGGTCACGCGAAGCAGTTGCAGGTCCGTGTAGTGGTCCTCCATGTTGCGCTTCTGCATGTCCAGATACGCGTGCTCCCATTCCATCAAGTTGATGTTCTTGCGGAAGTTTTGGATCTTGCTCAGGATAGACACTTGGTCCGTGCCGTGCACCATAATAGTCGCGTTGAGCGCTTCGACGCTACGCCGCGAGATGAGCAGCGCGCTCTCTGTCTCTTCGAACAGTGTCACAAGGTCATCGCCGCCGCTCGCTTCGTCCTGACCCTGTTTGATCTGCACGAGCACGGGATGGTTTTCGCTGTTCAGGTCCATCGTGTCCACTAACTCGTGCAGGGCACGGGCGTACCGGTCGGCTTTGTCCTCGAGGGCCGCCACCTTGGCATGCGTCGCGTCCGCCACACCTTTGGCCTCGACGTACAAGTCGTTCTTGAGCTTAACCACATGCTCTAACGTCATCTTCTTGACGCGGCACTCGTTGAGGACGCTCCACACAGCCGAGTCGGTCGCGATCGATTCCGGACGGTCCACGTCCGGATCTAGTGGCAGTAGCCGCTTCACTTCGAACCCGCCCTTGGTCGAAGGCGCTTTGCGGCGGTCCGCGTGCCCAAACGGGTCCAGATTACCTCCATCCCCCACGTTGCTTGAAATGCTCAGTGCGCGCATGGACCCCCCCCCTTCCTTCCGCCCGCCCCCCTTCCCCGGCCTGGACGAGTCGTCCTCGTCGCCCTGGGGGCGCCGCTTCCGGTACAGCTCCACGAGGGCCTTCATCACGTCGTGCTCGAGGGGGGTTCCCCCTGCGGCGTCTTCGATTTCTTTGGGGAACGCCTTCTCGCACGCTTTGTCCTCGTCCACAGCATGCTGCCACGCGTCTCGACAGGCTTCCATTTGGGCCGTAAACTGAGCAGCATCAGCTTGCAAGCTGTGAATGTCGGCCGTGATGTGGTCAATTTCTCGCTGCAGCAACTCCTTTTCGTGGCAGCAATGTTCGTGGTCCATGAGCACTTCGCCCAGTCGGAGGACATACATTTGCTGCGTGAGGACACTCATTCGCGTCGCCAGGTACAAATCATGCAACCCCTTGAGCTTGTCGTCAAACGCCTTGCAAATGTCGCCCACATCCACCTTGAGCTTCTTCAGCTCCAAGTCGAGAGCCTTGCGCGCCTTCTCCTTGTCGTCCACCAGCTTGACCGCATCGGCTTCGAACGCCGCCACCTTCTGCTTCTGCTCGGCGGTCATGTCCTCCGCCGCGATCTCGTCCATCCACGCCTCCCGCGCCACCGTCTGCGCCGCGATCGCCTCCTTCTTTGTCTCGAGCGTCCCGTTCATCATGTCGTTCAGTGCTCGGCCAGCCACGTCGTCCTTCTTGTTCTTTTCCTCCTGGAGCCTCGCGGCATCCTCCGCCGCCTCGCGCACCTTGCGCCGCTCGTCCGTCTCGTACGGCACCTTGGTCGCTTCCCCGGGCAGCAGCCGCATCATCGAGTCGGCCACCTCGTCCGGGTGCCACCGATACACGACGGTCACGGCGGCGGCATCGACCCCCAACTCGGCGCAGATCTCGCGCATCCGTCCGTACTTGCCCTCGATCTCGTCGATTTTGGCTTCCTTGAGCTTGACCAACGCGTCGAACTCGCCATTGTACGCCGTCACCAAGTGCCGTTCGTACGCTTGCAAGAGGTGGATTTGCGTGCGCTGCTGTTTGCGGGTCCGGATCATCGCTGGGTGGTAGATCAAGTCGACGAGGCGGGGTGACGCCGACGTCGTCTGGCCGTCGTCCGCCGATGCGCCAGCGGACTCTTTGGAGGACGCAGGAGTTGTAGTCTTGGCTCCTGCCCCCGCGGCACCTCCCTTCTCCGCCCCCCCACCAGCCGCGCCTCCCCCCGAGTCTCCACCCAGTTTCTTGAGCGACGGATGCAACAAGCCAGCGTTCACCATCCACGTGATGTTGGGGGGGATGATCTCCCCGTGGTGGTACATGCACGACTTGCGGCGATGCAGCGAGTACTGCTTGGTTCCCGTGGGCTCCGCGACCGCCGAGTGGAACTCGATCTCACGCAGCCGCAGGATCATCTCGAAGCGGCGGACGTCAGCCTTGCTCAACTTGCGCATGGGCAGGTTCACTACATGCAACGACGAGTTCAGCCCGTGCAGCTGGACGCCGTGCACGTCGCCCGAGTCCCAGAACTCGACGCGCATCCGGTCGCGGACGATGTTGAGCTCGGCGATTTGGCGGCTGATGTTGCGCCGGACCTCCTTGGCGCGGGTGTCGCTCTGCGCGAGCACGTCCGCCTCCTGCCTCTCGTTGACGACAAACTCGTGCCGGTCTAGCGCCTCGGCCTCAGGCAGCTCGGCGTTGTGCTGCAGCATGGTCTTGAGCTTGAGTTGGATCTCCGCCAGAGGGCCACGGATCGTGTCTTTAACCGCCTCGAATTTGGCCCGGACGAGCGCCGCCTGCTCCTCTGCGTACGTGTCCAAGAAGGGCTTGGGGTCTTCGGTCAGCACGAGGAGCGGCTGCTTCTTGTCCGCCGCCGTCCCCCGCGGTTGCTTGTCTTTGCCCACGACCGCCGCATACAGCGGACTCGCGCCCTCTGCGACGCTCTTGACCAGCACCAACGACACGACGTCCGTCACATGCACGTCGAGGCAGAACACCGCGCCGTCCGTTCCCGTCGAGTACACGTACAGCGCGTCGTCGCACATGGCAAACACAAGGGCCGTGACCGCACCGGCATGCACCACCAGACTCTTCTGCTTGCGGACGTCGATCTCGACATCTTTGAGGAACACGGCGCTGGACGACCGCTTGGTCTGGACCAGCCAGATGGTCACCACGCCATCCGCGCCGCCCGTGGCCACAATTTCGTGGCCTTCCTTGGACGACAGGATGCTCCGCGCCACGGCCGTGATGGGCTTGGCGTGGGCGAGGGGGACGAGGGTCTTGAGCTCACGGTCTTTGGGGGCCCCCGGGGCGTCGTATACTTTGACCAGGTGCAGCCCCTTATCCCCGCGGTTGAAGTACGCAAGCAGCTTTCCTGGTGTGAGCAGGAACGCGCCGCCGTGACACTCGAGGGGGAGGTGCGGCGACGCCCCCAGCGGCGCCACCGGCAGCTCCGTCGCCATGCGGTCGTCCAGGTTGTTGGGGACGAGGACGTACCCGATGCCGGACCCGTCCCCCGAAGCAGCCGCCGTCGTTGTCACGACAAAGTAGGTGGATTCGAGACTCGATGTGGGTACCCACTTGACCAGCTGGGGCGGACTCGAGGTGTGGACAAACGCGAGGACGCGGAACTGCTTGTCCGGCTCCAAGGACACGACAAACACCGCCGACGCCACGGACGACGCGGCGAGGACGAGCGGCAGCGACGGATGCAGTTCCAAGAGGTCGATGGGGGCTTCCGCGGAGAAGAGCCGGACCGTGTGCAGGGGCGACAGATCCACCGTGGACGACGGCGACGGGGTGGCGGATTTGCTCAAGCCGACGATGCGAAGTCGCCCGACGGCATCGCCAACTAGCACGATCGGGTCCAAGTACCGCGCGGCGAGGCTCACAATCGGCACACGTCCTCCCCCCACGGACGTGACGCCGGCAGACGACCCGTCCGTCCCACTGCGTGGGAACGGACTCGACGCGAATATGGAGGATGCTCCAGACGTCGCCGACGGGTCAAAGAGGTCGGCGAGGTCCACAGCGGCCACCCCGCGACACCCCACGACAGTCCACACATGCAGCAAGCCGGATGTCCCCCCAGAGACGAGGGCGGCGTCGTTGGTGGTGCCGCCTGCCGGAAGAAGCGTCGTCACGGCCACGATGGCGCCAGTGTGGCTGATGCCAAGGGAGGTGGCGGGTATCGTCGACTGCTGCTGCTTTTCCGGACCGTTGGCGGCCGTCCCGTCGTCGTCGAACGAGTCCACGTACGCCTTGAGCTCAAACTGACCTCCGTGCGCGGTACCCGCGACCAGCACGACGCACGCGGGGGACAACGCCAAGGTCGTGATCGGGTGCGGTAACGTGGTGGTCTGAAGCACGAGCGAGAGGTCGTCGGACGCGAGCCACCGGATCGTGCCGTCGGAGAAGCCCACGACGAGGCTCTCGCTTGTGAGCACCAATGCTGTGGCAGCCACAGGCGAACTAGACAGCGGCAGCACGCGGGACACGACCGCGCCCGTCGTCGAGTCCATCGTGACGAGCTCACTGCGTTGGTTGACGAGGTAGACGTGCCCTGGAGTTTTCGACCAGCAATGGCCCACATACCGACAACAGGTCGAATCGTCGGCAGTACCGGCAACGTCCGGCTTGAACAGATCCGAAGACGAAGGCGTGGGCGGCAGTGCGCGGCCGGATGAACTCGTCCCTAGCTGCGGGGTCTCCGGGGCAGACGACGACAACATGGGATCCGTCGTCGTCCCATCCACGCGGCTAAAGCAGCTGCGGCCGTGGACGCCGTGGCAAACGCGCCAAAATGTGACACCGCCGTCGGTGGAAGCTGTGACAAAGCATTGGGCGTCCAGTGGATTGAACGACGCGAATGCGACGCGCGTCGGCAAATCGACATCGCAGCCGTCGATGAAGTCGAACTTGTCGACGTCCCACACACGCAGCTACCACAGACAACGCAAGACGGCATAAGACAATGCATGCCATGACACGAGTGGTACCTCGTTGGTGGTGGGGGTGGTTCCCACAGACAAGAGGCGGGACCCACACCGGGAAAACTTGACCAAGTAGTGTTCAAAGACTAGACTTGTACCGAGCTTGAGCTTTCCGCGCAGTTTCTACGGCGCGGTTGATAAGACGACCAAAACGGATAATCAGGTGGCAGCGGTACCTTTTCAGGAACCGAGTAGATAGAGACTTCGGCGTGCTCTTCGCATGCCGCGAGCGCAAGGTGCGACGCTCGTGTGTTCGCGTCGAAAGCTGTGATGCGAGTAGGTTTGGACCGCGTGAGAAAGTGCTGGGAGTTGCTGACAATGGACGAGAACTTGAGGAGGTTCCCACACTTGGAGAGCGTCGTGTGCTCGTCAGTGAGGATGATCGTTCCTCCGTCGTACGCGAACGCATGCTTGGGTACTGCGTCCACCATCGGCGCCGCCATCTCGTCGAATTTTCGTGTTATCGGATCGCGACTGTTCGGCGTATGGCGCCGTTTCATTGGTCATGGAATTGACCAATCGCCGCCCGCGTGGACGACTGGACCCGGTTTATCCGGATACGGATACACACCAACCAGAAACGAGCACCATTGTACTTTACGAAAAACGTAAAGCACATCCATGGCAACCGTCGAAGCGACAAGCACCAACCCTGTGGCAATGGCAGTAGCGACGATGTCGGACCCGCGGTACCGCCATTTTGTCGGCGGCGCCATCGGAGGCATGACAGCGGCAATCATCACGTCGCCTCTCGAAGTCGTGAAGACGCGACTGCAGACCAAAGCAAGCCGGTATAACAGTTCCTGTCACCGCGTCGTTCCCTCGTTTTAACATGGTGTGGCTGTAGTGACAGCATGGCGCGGACAGTCGAGCACCATCGCCTCACGACGTCCAACGTGCTCCGATCCATCCTCCAACACGGTATGCATGCATTCTCGTTTCGATGTTAACGTCACTGTCGACAACATCATCACCATATCGTACTCTGCAGAAAGTATATTTGGCCTGTGGCGTGGCATCTTGCCCAACCTGCTGGGGGTCGTCCCCGCCCGCGCCGCGTACTTTGGCTGCTACGCCAAGCTCAAGTCGACGCTGGGAGACCACGGCTACGCTGGGACGACGGCCAACTTTACGTCCGCAGCCGCCGCCGGTTGCCTCACGGCGTCGTTCCTAAGTCCTATCTTTGTGATCAAGACCCGCATGCAGCTCATGCCCGTGCACACGATTTCACTGCCGTCCGTCTCGACGCCATCCAAGGTGCCAGTCGCCGTCCTTCCGCGCTTCCACTCCATGCACGAAGTCGCGATCGACATGTACCGGCGAGAAGGCATGCGGTCGTTCTTCAAAGGGCTGTCTGCGTCGTACTGGGGCGTATCGGAAGGCGCGATCCAGCTCGCGCTGTACGAAGAGCTCAAGAGTCGCCTCGGAGACGATCCGTCCAAGCCGCAGCTGTTTGTCCTCGCGGGGGTATGCAAGCTGGTCGCGGCGGCGGCAACCTACCCCCACGAAGTCGTCCGGACTCGGTTGCGGGACCAGCGCACACCCACGGACGGGTCATTGCCGCGGTACGATTACAAGGCATCATGAATTCTCCCAGGTTTCGATCAAAGCTCATGTATATTGGTTGTTGTGGGGGGTAGATACCGAAGCATGTTCCAGGCGTTGAATGTAATTTACAAGAGCGAAGGGCGGCGCGGTCTGTACGGAGGGATGCCGGCGCACCTGCTCAAGACCGTCCCGAACGCCGCGATCATGTATGTCGTGCTCGAAATGGTGGTAGAGCAGCAGCCCAAGTGACGCGAGTGCCGACACGATGATAATTTAACACGACGATGGACATTTCAATGTTGTGAAACGAATGAGTCGAGATATCGGTGAGGACATTTCAAACATGTGCTTTTGGGCGAGCCAATCAATATATTTGTATCAAATCGACAATATATTGGCGATTTTTTCATCGTTTTGATCGAAAAACGGTTTGGAAAAAACAGATGTTTTACATGTTTCTAAAAAATACATTCCACCGATCTAAAACTGAGCCCGTTGTTGTTGCTGGCGCTTGCCGAGCCGGTCAAACTGCGCAATCATGGTCGTGGTGCGGGCGGCGAGGTCCTTGGTCTTGGTGATCACCTGGCGGTAGACCGAGTCGTACCGCGTATCCATGACGATCACGTCCTTCTGGGAGTCGATCTTGGCCTCCAAGCGGGCGTTGCGGATGAGGTCCACGATCCACTTCTCGGCGTCGCCCTTCTCATTCATCGCCAGCTTGTCTGCGAGCAGCGAAATGTCGATCGTGTGGTGGATGCGGCAGTAGATCTCAAACGTGAGCAGACGCGCGTGCTCCATGAACGCGTGCATGTTCTTCTCGGCCAAGAAGAAGTCGGACGCGAGCACGTGCTTGCACTCGAGCAGCTTGGCCTGCGCCAACTCAAAGTCAAAATGCACATACAGACACTCGAGGAACTCGATGATCGGGTCCCGGTACGCCTTGTCGTCCACGTGGATGATGCGCAGCAGTTCCTTGATCAGGTACCGACGCTTCTTGTGCAGGATCACGCCCGCGGCGAGGTATCGCATCAGCCACGGCGCGTTGGTTTGGATAGCTTCCAGGCATCGGGATTGAAGCATGAAGTCCACGATGCCGTCGCGGCCGTCCTCGTGCCACGCATAGACAAACAACGCCCAGTGCAGCAGCCACGTGCGCTGCTGGAGTTGCTCGAGCGGCGACCGCACGGACGCATCGATCGCTTCGTTGATGCGCGCAATGTCCGCGACGGCGTCTTCCCACCGGAACACGAGGATCTCGGCAGCCAACTTCCCCCAGAGCGCGTTCAAGTACTTCTCCGACGCGTTCGGGACCAACACGCCGTAGTACGTCAAGTACGTGAGGCAGTCCTGGTAGTTGCCGCACTCGTACTGGAGCTTGGCGTACGTGTACAGTCCTTCCAACACGTCGGACGTGATCTGCACCAAGAGAGACGATGAGAACGATGGGAAATGAGGATAAGGAGCTACAGCGAGGAAGCGTACCGCATGATGCTGTTCGAGGTACGCGGCGGTGAGCAAGCCGTCGTTCTGCAACGCGATGATCTTGTCCTGGTCGTCCACGAGGGTGAGGAAAGGCTTGCATTGGCCCTTGGCGGCGTTCACTTCGTCAATGATAGCGTGGCGCTTCTTCTCCAGCTCCGCAGGGACTTTGGACGCACCGTGCAACGCCTGGTGGACTTCAATGGCGAAATCCGCCATTTTCGTCGGTTTGAGCAGCTCGAGCTTGGCGGCTTGGAGCTCCTTGTCGTCGTACATTTCGTTGCTGGAGAGAAAGTCAATCAACGGGAACATGAAGTGCAGGTCCATGAAGGGCGCGACGGAGTTGGTGAGGTCATATTGCGCGGTGGGGACGCCGGCGCTCGCGGCGGCGGTCACTTTCGAGTCGGCCATCGCTTCAAGGAATGCAGAGTATGATGCTGCCAACCACTCACTGGTGGGGATTTTTTAGGCTGTTTTTTCCAATCTTTTAAAGTTGCATACAAACCCCAAGTCATATTGTTACATTTTTGAAAGTGCATACAATATACTAATTTCCACGTCTCTATATCCGGCTAATTCTGCGTTCCTACTGGGGTGGCCTCAACGGCGGGATGACGGCGGCGGCGGACCCGCCGCTTGTTGCATAATGTGCTGCATCCCCATCGCCATCATGGCAGCCAACATCTCAGGAGTGATCGCAGGAGATGAAGAATGTTGGTCGCTGGCTTGGTGTTCGTTGGCATACGCGTATGCCGTCGCACCGGTTGCATGCACGCGAGTCCGTGCGGCGGCAAAGTCAGCAGCCGACACAGGCCGCTTCGACGCCGGGTGAGCGACGGCGGGCGCAGATTGGTCCGTCGACGAAGCAGCGGCAGCCGCAGCAGCAGCTTGAAATGCGTCAATGTGTTCTCTCAACGGAAGCATGAGCGCCGCACGACACAATTCCTTCAAATCACTGCCGCTGAAATGCACAGTATCCCGCGCCAAGTGCGTCAAGTTGACGTCGGCAGCCAACTCTTCGCCCCTCAAGTGCACTCGAAGGATTTGTTCGCGCTGGGCGGCGTCGGGAAGCTCGACTTCAAACGTCCGCGGCATGCGGCGGAGGAATGCTGCGTCCTATCCGTCGAAGTCATCGTGTGAGGAAGAGTGATCTAGCACGGGATGAAAGGAGGACTACATACGACATCCGCAGGTCGGTTGGTCGCGCCGAGGACGATCACGCCAAATCCTCCGGCGTCCGGCGCCGTGGTGTCTGCAAATCCGTCCCATAGCGCCAGGAATTCCTGTGTCAAATGTCCATTATCCGGATAATAAGAGACGTTTGAATAAACGTACCGTCTTCATGGAATTGTACGTGGGGTCCGAGGCGCCGCCGCTCCGAGCTCCCATGAAGCTGTCCACTTCGTCGATGAAGATGATGCATGGAGAGAGCTTCTTTGCGAGGGAGAAGGCGGCCTTGACCAGCTTCTGGCTCTCACCGAACCACTTGCTCATGAGGGTGCTAATCTTGAGGTTGATGAAGAAGGCGCCAGACTCCTTTGCGATTGCTTTCGCGAGAAGCGTCTTCCCCGTACCCGGTCGACCATACAACAGGATGCCTTTGGGTACGGACAGTAGCTTGGACGTGGCGAAGAAGTCGGGACACTGCAACGGCAGCACCACCAGCTCATGGAGGTCTCGCTTCTGGGCGTCGAGGCCGCCGATATCTGTAAACGTGACGTGAAGGTCGGCGGGGTCGACGAGATCGGCGGCGATGATAGATTCGTAGTGGTTCATTGTGATCGTCGCGCGTTTGGATTCTGCCAGGCGCTTCTTCAGCTTCGCCGCAGTGTCCTTCGACAAGTACATGTCTTCGATCATGGGCTTGTAAGACTATCCATATCGTCACACAACGCGATCAACATGACGTGGTACATATCGTGGAAGGAACAGCGACGGACCTTGTACAGGTACTGCACACACACGTAGGTCCCGTATAGCAGCAACACGTTCAGCGTGATGTCCAAGGCCTGTTCGACTGCAGAGAAGTCACTAGGCGACGACCCATTCGACGACGGCGTAGCGGTGCCGCCGTCGGTGGTCGCATCGGATGGAGGCGGCGGAAGCGCCTTGCTGTTTGTAGCTCCCATGACGACTTGACTGGAAGGAATTGACATCCGTTGAATAAACACGCGTTTTAAGGTTTAACGCATCCATGGAGAAAAACGTTAAATGTTGTCCCATCGGAAAGCCAACTCCATGCTGCATGCTGTGCTGGCCGCCTTGTCATATATACAACGAAAGGGCGACCGTGGCATAACTTGAATGCTGCTTCAGGCACGTCTCTTGTACTCCAGTTAGCTGTACGGAAGGACGGCCGTAACGTTACCGTGTTGAAAGAACTCGCGGCGCTGGTGATGCCCAAGTACACGAACGTGGCCCGGACGTTTCGCCAACCGCCGATCGAGTCGGCGCCCCCAACCCCACGTCGACGGCAGGGAGTGTGACAGGGGGGTGTACAGGAATAATGAATGACTGTAGAGCCACGAGCCAGACTGGACCTTGCTGGATGCCCGGTTGCGATTGCTAGAGGGAGGCGCACCAGACCCACGAAGAACCGTTCATCGACGACATTGACTCGCAGATCCATCAAGGTAACTTGAGAGAGTAGTTTCTTGGTTCCTACCGACGTGAGATCGCGAGGGTAGGTACTGATCCCGTGCGCATCCTCGAGACGGACCTATACCTTTGGAAATCGTGATGTTTGACTGTAAGGTCAAAATACTTCCGGATATATCCGGACAACTGATATACCTGTAAAAACATGATGGGCTCGAATTTTGGCGAATAAGAGACAACTATGAGAAATGCTCGCTTGGGATTGGACAATTATATTTTCTCGTCTTCAATTCGTATTTACCCAACTGGCAGGTCTTGCGCCATCTTCGCTGACGGCTGACAGTTCGATGAGCCAGTCTTCTTATCCCGCGATGAAGCCCAGCCTGTCGCAGTCGACGCCTGAGCCTGAAGACTTGATCAGCCTCCTCAGTCCGTCGCAGACCCGTGACTTGGACACTCTCCATAAACTGGTGACTGAAGAACTCGAGGAAATCTATACCAAAGGCGACTTGGTCATGGCGCTGCGTGATGTGAATTTCGACGCAGCCACTGCGTTCCTTACCCTGCGCAAACGAGGCGAGGCCACGAAGAAGCGGGCGCGGCTTCCCGATCCCTTCCACGACACGTGGAGTCGACCCAAGAATCCCCGGCTGTCTCTTCCCGCCATGTCCCACAACCACCGACTCTTCCACAGCAACCACCAGCCCATGTACACCCCGTTGCATGCAGCGCGAGACATGGACGCCCGGAACTCTGTCGTCACTTCCAGCGCCCCCCCAACATACTCGTCGAGCGAGACTCAGTACAACCTTCCATATTCACAGAAGAACCTGTCCCCTCGGCAGGAGGAACAACCCGACAACGACCATGGCGACGTCCACGAGTCCCAGGTTTTCCAGGAAAGCGACCCGACTGTCGCCGCCAACATCCTGTCCCTGAACCTGCTGGATCGCCAGCAGCATCCCGTCAAGGAGGAACTCTCGACGGAGCAGCAGCAGCAGCATCCGCTGGACGACGTGTTTGACAAGCTGGCGGTGGCCTGGACGCCGGACGTGAAGAAGCTGCTGGACGCGGCCTGTGCCGCGCACGCAACTGCCACGTTGAAGCATGTACCCTCTTTTGACGCGGCCGACGCGGCGAACCTCCTATTGGACATTGTGTCCCTCCTTCCCCACGTTCAGCGCCTCGACGCGTTGGTGCGTGTCCCCCTTTTTGTCATTTTTCCCAAATATCGACCCGTTTATATCTTGGATGTTTTCCAAACCCCGTCGAATCGACGTGATTGGCTCATCCAATATATTTTGAGTGGATTTGATTGGCTACGTACAAGTCTAGCCAACCAATCAGAATTCAATATTGATTCAATATTGTTTCATCAATATTGATTCAATATTGTTTCATCAATATTGTACGAGTTTGTATCTGATGCTCCGAAAAATCAATAGGGCCGGCCCATCTCCCCCACGGACGCCGAGGTTGCCGCGTCCGACAAGGCCGCCATGGAGGAGGCGATGGCCCCTCTTGTCACCCCCGAGGCCAAGATCAAGGCGCTGAACGCCGCCTGCACGAACCACACCCGCCGCCTCGAAGCGTTTCGACGCGCCAACGTCGAGCTCGTCGAGCAGCACGCGGCGACGTCGACGCAGCTCAAGGCCAAACTGGAGGTCGCCACGGCGCTGGTGCAGCACAGTCGGCAAAACGTGGCAGAGATGGCGGCGACGCTGGAGAAGGCGCGGACGGACGAGGACGCCGCCGCGACCAAGCTGGACGACCTCGTGGAGGCTCGTCGCGCCGAATTCGTCGCCGCCGGATTGCAACCGAAAGCGGCCAAGATCCGCGCCATTACCGCCGTGTACACCAACCCGGTGGACGTGGAAGCTGTGACGTTCCGCGAACTCCACGCGGCCGCCGAGCGCGCGACGGAGGCGGCGACGGCCGACTGGCACGGCGCCACCCTCGTCGACATGTTTGCCACGGCCGTCCAGGCGCTTGTCCGCTACGTGGTGGCGCTACGCCAGGAAACCATGACTGCAGCGTACAACGACGTACGAACACGTGTCTTGTATGCATTTGTATAGCGTGGCAGTGGTTGTCCTGGTGTATATTTATATTTATTTGAATATATATTGACTTGTATATATATTGATTTGTATATATATTGATTTGTATATATATGACTTGTATATATATTGATTTGTATATATATTGACTTGTATATATATTGATTTGTATATATATAGATTTGTATATGTATTGATTTGTATATGTATATCGATTTTATATGTATATTGATTTGTATATTGATTTGTATATATATATATATATATATATATATATATATATTGATTTGTATATTTATATTGATTTGTATAGTTGGGTTTCCTGCATATTTTGTGTTGTGTGATGTACTTGGATGTATTATTTATTCGTCGTGGGGTATTCGTTTTTAATCGTTGGGTTGCTTCCATTGCTTCTCTTTAATAAATATTTTTGGTTTTTACTTTGCATTGTATACTCTGTTGGATATATATATATATATATATAT